>NC_082686.1:39262020-39562020 GCF_949987515.2 Delphinus delphis
CAAAACCTGAGCCTATGTTGATAATACAGGGGTCCCATTCTGTGATTCAGCTCTATATCTGATGCATGGCTTGACCATGGTCTGATCATGTAGCTTTCCCCAGCCTTCCTGTTGCCTGAGCAGCAGTTCAAAGCTAGAAGTAGCCATAAGCAATGATTATAAGCAGTTAACCTCCTTTCGTAGACAGAGAGAATATATCCTAGCTCTAGTTCTTTGCAGGGAGCCACCTTCTCCTCCTTGCCATTTATGAGATAATTTTAACATCCTTTATTTTAGACTGAAGTTCAGCACATCTGTGGCTTCTGCTTCTATTCACTATTCTGTGTTAGGTAAACAGGTGTATTTTATCTTGTTTTTGACAATGGTTATGTTTTTAAAAAATATTTTGACATATTTTATCCATTATTGCTCTAAATTTAAGTAGGAGTTTTGGTTTTGTGGATTCATAATATGATCTTGACAAGAAGAGTGTATCCTTCTACAACAGAGGTAGAGTGGAGATGGCTGGGGAGAAAACTAAAAATATATATTATCAGAAGGTACAAATATTCATAAATTATACTTCCCTACATATGTTTCCTCTTTTAAAATACACACTCCTCTGGAAATAATCTGCCAAGGAAAATGCATGCTATACTTTTCATTTCAGAATTTATTATTTAAATTATCATTTCCTTTTATGATATATAATCTTTTGTATACCAATCCACTTTTAAATGGTATATAGACATTAAGCAAAAGAATTCCAGAATATGTCACTATGCTATATTCATATTTATTGTCTTTGGCTTTTTCTTTCTTACCTGCCTATTCTTTTTAATTATATAAGAATCAGCTTTAGAAATTTGAAACTCACATTTTCAGATTATCAAGAGTAGATTTTGATGAAGTTTCATGCAAATCAAATGTTAAAATAAATGATTGGTTTGTTATCCAGAAGAATTATATATTAATTCATTTTGAAAACTATAATTACAAAGTAAAACAGAAATTTCTATCAACTCATTAGCTAATACATGTCTTTCTGATTGGGAATCCAAATTAAGGTGAGAAGCTGTTAAGCCAGTAAATATTTATCAAATAAAATTGAGTTTTTTATTTCTCTCAAAAGAGTTTTGAAAGATTGTCTGTGTATCACCCGTTACAACCTGCCATCTTAAAATGAAATGGCAGCCAAACTTTTTGACAATCTTTAATAAATCTTAATAACTTTTTAATGAACTTTTATGCTATATAGATTGCAGAGATAATGTTGTGCTCTGTATGGAATCTAAAATGAATGAGTCCAATAGTTAAAAAATTGGAAACTGGAAAGTTCTAAGAGGCATATGGTGACATAATTAGCGTTCTTCCTCATCCCATTTATTAGTTACTCTTATAAGATTATATATGGACTTTCCATCTTCTTTGGGTACTGTTAAAGTAAAAACATAACAACAAATTCTTCTTTGTATAGGCTTACAGATGACATTCCAAAACATCAGGTAAGCTATTCATCCTTGTCATTTGGGTTAACTGTCTGCCTTTGGAATGAATTAATTTTACATAAAGATAACTTCTCTCCTCTAATATTTTCTTCATTTTTTTTCTATTATCCTTAGAACTGATCCCCGTGAAATCAATTTGTCACCTTAATTTATCAGCACCATTCCTTGGAAGGATTTGCAGTAGAATTTCATAAATCCAGATAACTATGGGATCAAATCATGCTTCCTAATGAAATAATATATTTGTATGGATTGAAAGCTGATGTGTAAAACATGTTTGCAAATAGCCCAGTCACGTTTCATTGATCTCCACCATAAAAGAGTGCTTGCGTGGTATTTTTATTGCATGATGAAAATTCAAACAAAAAACCTAACGTTAACCAAAGAAATATTTAAATACAACTTATTTTACTAATTCACACTAGTAATAGGTATAATTACCTTAACATTTGCATGGGTTTCATCTACTTGATTTTTCAGTCTCTTTGTTTAGACTCAGCAGTCCGCACATTCCATAGAGTTGATTGCTTATGATTTCATAGAGTCAAGATCCTTGGAGAGGCTTCATCTGAAGATGAAATTGTAATTATATGTTTTCTGTAGCCTTCAGTTAGAGGGATTTGTAGTAATTACTACTACAAATCCAAAAGACAGAATATGGTATTTTATCACTTCGTATCAAAAGATGAGATTTTCTGAATTCACTGACTGATGGGTTGGCAAGTTAAAAAATTTGTAAGAAATAGAAGTACCATCATTTTTAATATATTAATTATTAGATGAAAAAATAAAGTCCTACTTTTCTGTTCAGTCATCATATTCTCTGAAGAAAAAGCAATATCCTCTTTATAAAGGAAAAATAAACTATTCCAGTAGAATAAGTAGAAATCATCTATCTTTATCTTATTCCTAATTCAAGAATTTCTTCTTCAAGTTCCTAATAAACGATAATTTAGCGTCTACCGGAGCACTTCCAGAGGTACGAGCCTACTAGTTTCTTTCAGCTAAAACATTTCTTTTTATTTTTAGTTTCTTCTCTGTAACATATATTAATTTACCTAACAAATATTTATGGAGCACTGTTCTAGGGATAAATAATTACAGAGCTTGCTCTTAAGAACATGTAATCAAATGGTAAAATTCACCAATTGCTGCTAATTCTGATCTCTACACAAATAGAATTTTGTGATATTTGAAGAGACGTGAGCCCCTATGTTTCTCTTTTCTAAGCTAAACATCTGTGGGCCAATAAATTGTTGCTCAGGTGACTATTTTCAGATAAGATTATGCTTGTTACACTACCTTAATATTTTTGGTTTGGCCATCCTCTTTTATAAACATGAAACTCAAGTTGTATATACTCAACTTGGAATTATTTATTGTTTTGATTATTTTAACTTAGAGACCCTTATATTTTCTCCTTTAATATATTTAGTATTATTATTTTCAGTCTATTGTTTTAGATGACCAAAGACATTTTACTTTATCTAATTTATCCAGAAGGTATCATCTACAATTTTGCTAATTTGCTTTTCATATTGTAATCTGATATATTGAAAAAAATAAGGCAGGATCAGTGACAAAGCCCTGGCCATATAATTATAGATCTCCCTTGATCAGGATGTGGAATCTGTGAAAAAACAATAGTGCATGTATTTTTTAAAGAACTTTACTATGATGTTCAAATGGATCCTAAGACTCCATCCTTCCCCTGATATATTTAAGAACTAGTATTCAAAAAATAAATCAATAGTGTCAAAATACATTGGATCTGAACTTAGGCTAATATCAATCCATTTATTGTATGATATTATACAACTTTATGGCATGATTTTAGTATGATAGTTACTATCCACAGAAAGCAAATTCCTTACATAATATTAGAATGTTTCACACAAAAGAAACACCAGGTAGAATAAATTAAAAAAAAAAAAAAGCAAAACAAAACAAGAATACTTGTTCCTATAAGGTGTGAAAGTATTTTAATTACCCTAGAAAAACCTGCTTGAATTAATGCATTCACTTATACATTTTTAATGAACCCATGTTCCTTTAATTACAAGAATTTGCAGTTGGAAAGTGTTTTGTTGAAGTTTTACAATCTTTTTTCGAGAAGATACACAATGTCTCAGTAATCAAAATCCTCAGCATATCCTCATAAATAAATTTTACAAGTAGTTTTATATTTTTAATTTTAAAATGTGTTGCTTTGTAATAAAAAAAAACTAACTTTGATGCGTCTATATTATTCACATTTCTTTATTTGAATTTTCTTTTGTTTCCATAGTAAATGTTTCTCTTTTTATAACACTTAAAACATGTTTGTCTTCTACCCTTAGACTATAAATTCTAGGAAGGCATGGGCCATTTCTACCTTGTTCTCCATTATATTCCCCAACTGTACAATGATGTCTAGCACATAATGCAAGAACAGTAAATATTTTTGATTGAATTTCAGGACAATATGAAGGTAAACAATATGGGAAAAAGAAGATTGAGAACTTCATCTAAATACAGCTTGATTTTGGCTACATTTCCCCCTGAGAAAAAGAGGAGGGCAGATGAAATTATTTCCAAGGTGCAACTCAGCACTGAGATTTTTATTATGTCATTTGAGGACTAAGAATTGTCATGTACTAAAAATATGTAGAATGGCCTGTCCCAAAAGACCTCATTAAATTTTAAGCCAGGCTTGACAGGCATGGATGTTTGGAGAGCCCAGGTGCTGGCTTCAACACCATATCCTTTTCCACAATATATAAGCTGCTTTCCACTGCAAGGAAGCATACTACAGCCCTTCACAGTCGCCTTCCCATAGGGGAGGGGTGGCCGGGCACTTCCTGGAGAATGAGCACAAACTCTGCAGTGGGTGCAAGGAGCTGGCTCAATTCTATGGGAATTAGGAGTAGCTATAGTTTCCTTGTGTTTAGGGCATAATGGACTCCTTTAATTACACATCTCCAGGGCTTCCTTAGCTGCTAGGGGACCCCACTCAAGTGTTCAATGAAGGAAACCCTCTTGATTCAAAGATTCAGGATATGCGGATTTGAATACCCACTGCATCCTGCCCCCCTGGTGCCACTCTAGCCCTCTGTTGCCTGCAGATGGCCCGGCCTGGCAAACACTCTCCTTGTTCAAAAGGAGACTAGCAGGTGTTAAAGACCACTGGCTCCTAATCAAGGATTTCCCCTAATGTAATCAGAAAAATGAAAAACGATGGGAAAGAAAAGTTACAGATAAAAAGTAAGCAGCTGCTTGAAGCATTTTGTGTAGGAAATAGATACTCATGGATTTTTGATGCACAAAATCACTTAGAAGCCTTCCTGTAAAGACAGGAGACTTCCTGTAATCTGAGCATGAGACTTTACTTGCCAGGTCCATTTGTCCCCCTGAATTGAACTATTGTACATTTTTATAGGCTACCATTCATGCAAATATGAATTGGCAGTGGGATAATCAGCATAATTATTACCCATTTCAGATATCAGAATTGAATCTCTGAGTGTGGATAACCAAGCAACAGAAATGCAAAATTTTTCAGAGTAGATACCTTATCTGGATGTATTTTATTTGAGGCTGAATTATCTTGCAGTTGTTAGGATGATTGTTTACAATGATAATTTGCAGCCCTACCCAAGTTAAATAAAAGTCATTTATACCTGGCATTACTTTTCTGTTTGTTTACTTTAAAAACATTATTAAGAATTTTTTCCTCAATGTTTTTTACATGCCTCAATGCACACAAGAAGTGTCTTTCAGCAGAAGAATAACTTTTGCCTTAGCTTAAAATAGAATGCAAGTCTATTTTCAGAGAGGAGAAATTATTCATGGGACTCATAATTAAATAATAGAACAAATGGGGAAAATAGTTTTTCAGAATCCATACTGCCCCCCACTGCTGGATCAATATTCTTTGAGTATTCTTTTCACCATGATGTTCTCTGAACTATGTTTTTTCAGTATTTCTTTAGTGACAATGCTATCAAACTAAGATAACTCTACATAATATAATCTATTGCCAGGTTTTTAACCTTAGCCCTAATACATTTGCAATATTATTCTTTTGCTTTGGTGAAATTTGCTTCTTTGCTGTCCAATGCACGCGTTAAAGTCATATCCACCAAGATAATTTAAGAATGCCTCTAGCATAGCTCAGAGGAAAATGTGTCTTAATTTTTTATTCATAAATGAAGGATTTAAAATCAAACCAAATATGTTTTCTGCCTAACTTATGACGTTTGAGTCTAAGGCCATATACAAAAAAGTTTAAGATATCCAGTAAGAGAAAATCAACCTGGTTCTGATGTGCGTCTACTAGATTTCAGGACAGAATATCTTCAAAAAGGCTGACAGACTCTCTCACATATAACACCTCATGGAGAACTTCAAGGGAGCAACCCAGCGTCACTTGTCGACTTCGGGTGGCTTGTATGACACAGTTAAATAAAGTGTGTGCATTACACTTTTTATAAACTATACAGCTAAGCACAAATTGCATTTTGAAATAATTTAAAAACCATTTTAAAGACACACATGACAAAATTTCCTCTGAAAAATGCATTTTGTATTTGCTGTCACTCATTTTATAATTATGTGTATTTCTTTAAGAACATATTATACAATATTTCTCTATTGTCCATAAAAAGGGGCATTTTCTTTCTGTGCACACTAGACCACAGGCATTACTCTATGTGGGGGAACTTATTTTAATACTTATATTTGCTGAGCTTGTAGATATTATTATACTCATTTTATAGATAGAAAATCAAGTTCTAAGAGGTGAAATAGATTGTATATGTTTGCCTTCTCATTAAATGTCAAGGTCATGATTAAACAGGTCTAACTCCAAAGATTGTGCTCTTTTCAATGTGCTAACTTTATTAACATTATAAACCCTGGTTTTAGCACATAGTTCATTTAATGTTGTAAATAGATAGGGTTGATCTCAAGCCTGTTGAGTAGTAATGTTTTGTATATTAGGATCCAGTTTCTATTTCTTGGTCTTCGTTCCTTAAAGGAAGAAATGTTATAGCTCCATAAAATGAAGTGTCATACTGTAGTGATTAAAAATAGGACTTCTGAAATGTAAATGTCCTATAAATTAACTAAGCATCTCCCATTCATATTCTGTTTCTTCTGTTACCTAAAGGCATTATGTATTACTACTAGTTCTTCTAAAGACTCATTTATACAATTGCCTGCTAATATGTAAGAAACATTTAAAATAATATATTAAATTACTCCATTAAAAATGACCTAGTCTTTCAAACAGAAGTTGCCAAAATGTAAAGCCACTTTGTGGCTTTTATTGCATGCTTGTAATTATCTACTGTGTAATTATGCATTTCATATGACAAAGAATGACACATTTCATGTTACCAAAGTGTACATACCAAAATGGTCTTTTCATGGAAAGAGCCCTATCAATTATATGTCAGTCATTGCTGATATTGCATCAAAGGGAAATCTTACTTCTCTGGAAAGTGGTATTTAGGAAGATTACATAACTCCACATGATGACTGTAACCTTTAAATATATTAGTGTGTGTGTGTGTGTGTGTGTGTGTGTGTGTGTGTGTGTGTGTGTACATCTATATAGCTCTGCTTAGTGATTCTCCGAACTTCTGTTTGGTGACAATACATAGATAAAAGACACTGGAAACACATTTTTCCCTATATATGATTGGACTAGAAAACCTGCCCAGACTCTGCTCAGTTTGGATTTTAAACCTTTTTCTTTATTGAAATTAATATAAAAATATGAATAGTGGAACATTTAGAAAATCAAGCTAAAGTCATTGATGAATAAATCCTATTGATCACAATATCTGTAGTCAAAATTATGTTCGTGTCTTATTCAAAGAGAAAAGGAAAGTGATTTTTAAAAATTTACTATGTAGATAGTAAAAACATTAGAAGGTGTCAGTCAATAGTGTTTTCTCCTCAATTTCTGGCTTTCTTATGGTCATCCGTACTGTTAAGCCTTTTTAATTTCTACTAAACTGATATATTAAATATACTTCAATAAAACTAATGAAATACTAAGACCAAGGTATAGCAGATGGTTGTACTGATTTCCAGTCTACTTAATTATTTACTTATTTATAATGATAACACTATTTCAACGAACTCACAATAGTTTGTTTGCTGTTGGTCTTTAATTCTGTAATATAAATGCTCTGTATTTCTCTTGGAAGAAAAATTAGATGAGATGATACATTTTAAAAGCCCCCAAATAAAAATCATATTCCTCAATAAATAGTATGATGCAATCACTTTCAATGCCTGTGTCTTAGTTTGGGCTGCGATAATGAATTACCATAGACTGTGTGGCTTAAACAACAAAACATTTATTTTGCACAGTTCCAGGCACTGGGAAGTCCAAGATCAAGGTGCCAGCAGACCCAGTGTCTGAGGAGCGCCTACTTCCTAGCTTACAGATGGCCATCTTCTCACTGTATCCTCACATGGAAGAGAGCAGAGAGAGGAGCAACCTGTTTCATGTCTCTTTTTATAAAGACACTAATCCCATTCATGAGGCCTCTAACTTCATAAGCTAATTATCTCCCAGATCTCATGGGGGGGGGGTAGTATCTCAACATATAGTTTTGCAGGGGACTCAAAATTCAGTCCATGACAACTTGTAATAAATATCATTTTAAGGCTATTATTAGAATCATGTGGTATTTGAGCTTTGGAATTTACAACTGGGTTCAAATCCTGGATTTATAATTTACTATCTTGGCCTTAGGCAAGGTAATTAACCAGTGATTTAGTTTCTCTTCTGAAAAAGAGAGAAGTACTAAATGAATATTAAATGAGTTAACATGAATTAAACTCTTAGAGCAGTAATTTTGAAAAATATAGGCACCCAATAAACATTTGTTTTAATTTTTATTACTTATTACTTTTACTGCTATCTTGAAGGAGAAACAGGGGCAAAAAATTGGAAGCGATTGACTTTAGTTCCTATACTATACAACCTATTAAAGATTCTGTCAAAAATTTTATGAAGGGTTGTCAAAAACTTGGGTCCGCAGTGGTGAACTAGTCAAGTGATGAACTAGAGCTGGATATTTTGGAAATAAAATATCTAGGTTCCTCTTATACA
Organism: Delphinus delphis; assembly: GCF_949987515.2. NCBI lineage: Eukaryota > Metazoa > Chordata > Mammalia > Artiodactyla > Delphinidae > Delphinus > Delphinus delphis. Next base: position 39,270,619 of record NC_082686.1, read on the forward strand.
CATTGTTGAGTTGTGTTATATATCATTCTGAGTACATGAATTTCTACATTCTTGAGATTACTTTTAGTGCTCTGATATTTAACATCAAGAAGTGTTAGTGTGTTAGATGTGGGATTCCTGTGACTGCTGAAGAGAGCAGATTGAGTTATGCCAGTACCAGAGTAGGAACATGACGTGTAAACAGAGAAATGATGGCCTATATACAGAGATCAGTATGAACGAAAAGGATGAATGTATGTGAATATCATTAATCACAGTAAAGGATTCACTATGGTATTCCAGAATAAGGTAGGAAGTTAGTAATTAAAGAGCTACACTACCTTATAAAACAGTGTAGAAATTTAAGGATAAAATAGTAACAAAACCAACATTATCTAAATTTTTTATATCTAACTGTGAGTTAGTCACTGTGCTAAGTACTTCTTTACATGCAATATCTAAATTTATCATTCCAGTAGCCTATGAGGAAACCATTTTATAAGTTATGGAACCCAAGTTCAGAGAGGATAAATGGTGAACGTGAGATCAAAATCCAAGTTAAACTCAACACCAAATGATCTCAGTTAAGTAGGTGAGATGAGTAGGTGAAAAGGAATGTCTAACTGGACAGGTCAATTTTTGATAATGCAGACTAACAGATGGAACACAATGGAAGGTCATTTGGAAGGATAAGTCAGTAACTGGAAGACAAAATTTAATGAGTGTATTAGTTTCCTATTGCTGCTGTAACAAACTACCGCATATGCAATGGCTTAAAACAAATGTATTATCTTATAGTTTTAGATGTTAGAAATCCTAAATAGACCTCATCAATCTAAAACCAAAGTTCTAGAATTTATTTTCTTGCCTTTTCTATCTTATAGAAATTGTCTGCATTCTTTGGGTCATGGTATCTTTTTATCCTCAAAGACACCAATGGCTAGTTAAATTTCACATCTCATCACTCTAACATCAACTCTTCTTTCTCCTGTTTCTACATTTAAGGGTCCTGTGATCCCATTTGATCCTGATAATCCAGGATAATCTCCCTCTTTTAAGGTCATATGACTAAGAACCTTGCTTCCATATGTTACCTTAATTGTCCTTTCCATGCAGTGTAGCATATTCACAGATTCCAGGGATTAAGATGTGGACATCTTTGGGGAGGTCATTAATCTGACTACCACAGTGAGGAAGACATGAAACACCCTGGGCAGTAGTTATTGAAGCCCAGGCACCAGAAAACTGAAATTGGTTGGAATTCAGCAATGTAAAACCATGTCACACAGGACAGTATAGGATACTGCAAGGGTGCCTTGACATTCTTCTGCAATAAGTTACTGAAATAGGACAATTGTAGGTAGCTTTGTTTGAGGACCTAAAGAAAGATATACAAACCAGAAATCAACAATAATATTTTGGTGGGTTCTAACAACACTTCAAAATTCAAGTTTCTGGCTTCTCTGTGTAACTGGCAGGTATTCTCTCAATTTGTTAGAACTGAGTAGTGATTGCTTCCTTTATATAGGGTATGTACTTCCTCTCACTTCCTACTCCTCCCATTGTTTCCTAAAACAGTGGTTTTGTGTCAACTGCTTTTTGTAATTACTCTTCTCACATTTACATTTTTATATGGTAAAATTTATCCCTTCATGAGTGGAAAAATAAAGGGTAGGCCAAGAAGACCAGGTGTCTTAAGAAAAATGTTAGGATGTGTTTCTCTAAAAATGAAAGTGAATAAGAAGTAAAAAAAAACAACAAAAACAAAGAAACAAACAAAAAACTTATTTTACAGCCAGGCTGCTTCATTCACTTATAGGACCTGTTTGTGCCCTGCAGAGTTTTGAGTTTCTGACCCTGAATCTCTTCTGACCCTGAATCTCTGTGAGGTGGATGAATAGGTATAACTTCTGGAGAGTTATAATGAAGATAGTGTGACACACTATAATTGGCTATGATTCAACTTTTCCAACTTTCAAGTGGTCTTATGAGAATGACCATGTATTGATTTTAGCTGAATATTTTACCCAGCAAAGAAGAACTGAATGTTTTTATTAAATATTTACTGTGCGTGAACCACACTACATTTCTTTATTGAAAGTTTTTAATACACTTTCAAAATGTCTTAAAAATTGTATCATGAGATAAAAGTGATGTCTGGGTCAAAAGCTATAAATATAGCTTTTACATAAACTCAGAAATATAGCCAAGGGAAATATTTAATGAGTTAATTTAATAATTTTGATGTGAATTGAAAATAAAACCACGTTAAATGTCAAAAAACAAAGACCAGAAGTTAAGAAAGGTGATGAAATGGATTAAAAATAAACCTATTAAAAGTAATCCATCACAAGGAATCATACTACTAACTGTTAGGCATACAGTTTCACCATAATATCTATCCATTCACTTTTTAAGCACTCACTCATTCATTCAGGATTTAGTGAGCACTCTGGAGATGTACAGATTAATAAGAAATAACTTCTGAGGCCAAATATTTCATAATCAAGTAGAGAAAAAATACCCTTTATTTGATTATGAAATCAATTTACTTACTTTGGAGTCTCCTAAAATTCAAATTATATCATCGTGTGTGTTTTTTGAAAATGCTTTTATTTTTTCATTCCTGAATAATAGATAGAATTTCACATTGTGGATTGACATACATTTTCCTTGTCACAAGATAATAGCCTATTTAATTTTGTCATTTTTTATTTTTGATTTCTGCCCTAAGTCAAACTTTTATCTCGTCTTAAAAAATTTATCTTTTTCCTAAAGTTGCTTTTATGAGTGCTCTTTTATGTTTGAAGTTCTTCCTGACATGACTACATGTAGATTAATTCTTATGTAAGCTTTTGGGGGCAGGTTGTACTACTTACATCTGAAGCCAAGGTTTTTCAAGCATTTAAAATTGTCAATAATTATCTCTTTAAATATTAACACTCTCCTCCCTTTCTCTCTAAATGGAAATTTTAATAAACATGTAGTAGACCATTTTTTTCTTCTTAGTTAATTGTAATCTTTCTTTAGCATTTTCTGTATCTCCCTGTATTTCCTTCTTGGTGATATGGTCATGGAGGTCAGTTCATTTTTTACTATACTTAAACCACTGGGTTTTTAATTACAATGGTAACATTGTTTCTAAAATAAAATTTACCTTTCTGCTTAGTTCATTTTCAAAGCTACTTCTTCTTATTTCATGTTCTTCTGTTCTTTTTATTGATTCAGATATCTTATTTTATCTCTAGAATCATCCAAAACATATCTATGCTGTGGTGTTTTTCAGATGGTTCCATCATTTTCAGTTCTGTGGAAGCAAGGCTTAATTTTTTATTTTCATTAACCACCTCTTCTTCCATGTTTTTTGTTGGTTTATTTGTTTGTTTTTGTCATCTTCTTTCCTAAGTGATATTATTAGCTCTTCTTCAGTGAGACCTCTTTTCTGTTTTCACAGCTTATCCCTGAGTTGTGAAAAGTTTGGACAGAAGATTTCGTTTACTTCCTCAAGAGCCCTGGTTCTGTATATGAATCTGTTTTATGTTAATTTCTTGGCTTGGGTTCCTGCACCACACTGTAGTAATAAATTGGAACCTGCAGCTCTGCATAACACAAGACTAGACTTCAATTACTTACCAGTGATTTATTTTCCCCATGTGGGGCTATAACAGATGTCAAATGTCCTTGTTGTTCACCTGGCCTACAGACAGAGTTTTACAAGTCACCTTCCTTTGGTGGGACAGCTAATTAGAGTATAGTTGCAAGATCTGGCAACCACTTGTCAAATTGAGGATGCATACCCTGTCCTGAGCTAGATCCAATAGGGCCTAGACTAGCATCGCTTGACCTCATTAACGTCAGTACATTCCTGGTATTGACTTGATTCTGCTTCAAAACTATGTATTTCCATTTATTTATTTTTTCTAAAATATGGATTTAAATGTTAATTTAAAATGTTTTTCATAAATTATTAGGTATTTCTATATGTTCATAAGGGGGCAAGTTTATAGCCAATACAATTACCTTGTTGCTGAAGCTCTTCAACCTGTGTTTTTTTATTAATTTATATACCTTTTTGAGTCACCTCCGGTAGGTTGAATGCTTCCAGTAATTCAATTGGGGTTTTATTTATACATCACCATTACAACCATTTTAATGAAGAGTTAAAATAATTCTAGTAATAATGTATTTGTCTTCTTAAAATCCTGACATATGATTCATTAACTGTATTTTGATGACCCTAGAGGCAAATATATAATGACATAAACATTTTCTATATCATCCCAGTTCTGTACGATATTGTGAAATTTGCTTTGATATTTCCAGAACAATGGAGTAGTATACAAGTTAGGAGTTGTAAAGAGTTAATGAAGTTGCCATAGGTAACTTTAATACTTGGATGACTTAGACATCAGATTACTCTGGTTTACTGGTGACAAAGAGAAATGTGAACTCTCCTACTCCATAAAGAGAAATATATAAACATGGGCACATTCTTATTTCTACATGTAAGCCTAAAGGAGATACATTGGAATAGTCTTAAATCTGATTTAATTTGGGGAGAAATTTGAAAATATCGAAGAAATATTGTATTTGATGTTAAGACTATTAAGAGTTTCTTCCCATTGGTCTCATTATAGGTCTTTCCTTCAATTTCAAACTATCCAATTTTTAATAAAATAGTGTTCATTTAAAAGCAATGATATCTATCATATAATTAAACTATGTTCCACATAGTCAAAGTATGAGATGATTTAAGTCAAGTGTACTGACAGTTAATTGTAATATATATTTTTAAGTAGGAGTGTTCTTTTTCTTCCTCTCTCTAATTTCCCACAAGTTTAGACAAGATTAAAGCCTCTAAAAAAGCACTCAGAAAACTAATTGGAAGAACTATAAAGTAAACCAAATCCAACATTCTTATTAAGTTAGAAGTAGTTAAATCTCTCCATCTAGAGAAAAGATTAAAGGCTAAGTAGAAGGATCTTGAAGGGCTCTTGACACCAGGATGCCCTCAAGTCCCAAAGACCAAGGCTGGATCCATGTATGGAAATGTGAATATAAGACTAGAATAGAAAAGATTACTCGTACAAGAAAAATTTCTAAATCACTTGACGCTCACACTTTTTTTTTTTTTTTTTTTTTTTGCGGTACGCGGACCTCTCACTGTTGTGGCCTCTCCCATTGCAGAGCACAGGCTCCAGACGCGCAGGCTCAGTGGCCATGGCTCACGGGCCCAGCCGCTCCGCGGCATGTGGGATCCTCCCGGACTGGGGCACGAATCCGTGTCCCCTGCATCGGCAGGCGGACTCTCAACCACTGCGCCAACAGGGAAGCCCTCACACTTTTTATATAACCCTAAATGCTTTGATGCCAAGAAAAGGTTCAAGCTGAATAAAAAGGCTATACCTTCCTCAAATATGGAGAAAGAATAAGGACTAAACAGTTAAGAAATGACTGAGATAAATATATGCCTATTAACATTTTATTGGATTTCTTAAATTCTCAATCTAATCATGCATGGTTTCACACACTAGTGATTAGATCACTGACCTATTTTTTAAAAGTGTTATTTATAGAGAAAAACTGTTATTGAAAATAATGCTATGGGTTTTCAACTTGGTTAATCAAATAATTATTTGTGTATTACTCCTGATAATTTTCACTCCACATTTATTAGTCTTTAGGCTTCTAAAATAAAAATATTAGAGTGTCCCATGTATACATATGACCTTACTAATTAATAAACCTGAATAGGTCATAACTACTTTGAGTCTTATTTTTTGTACTTATAAAATAAAAATGGTAATACCTGCATCAAAGTGTTACAGTGTAAATAAAAATGAGATAGTGAACAGAGTAATACTCTGTAAATTATAAAACCCATAAATGTACTAGGCTTTAGAAGTGCTTCTAAGAAGACAAACTTCAGTTTTTTCCTCTTAACACCTCACTTAGTATGCTCTTTAGCATACGTTTGTCTTCAAATGTACTCATATGTCTCCTGCCTTCTAAAACACACATATACAAATAGGTTCTAAAAATATCCTCCATTTAATACTATTGTATCTCTAGTTCTTACTCCTCTTTATCATGTCCTACTCTCTGCTTTCTCTTTTTTACTGAGTTATACTCAATTACGTTTCTTGTGTATACAGAGTTGATTTCCTAGCTCCTACTTCACATGTGATGAATATGTTTGGTCTCTAAGATTGGGTGTAATCGCTAATCTTCTAGCAATTTACTGTACAGTATTAATAATTGCTAGATTCTTACCCATGATACTCATATATTCATGGATTTGTTCAATTAATATCTGCTGAATAAGTAAATGAATGAATGTTAGGCACTGTTAGATACTGGTAATCAGAAATGAAAGACAAGTTCCTGCTCTAAAAAAAAAAAGTCCTAAAAACTATGGGGGAGTTAGAGGAGAAAATATATTTTTGTTTTGTTTTCTGTTTTCTTTTTTGAGGTTTCAAAGAAATTATATTAAAAGAAAGAAAAACAGACACAGCATATCCTGATTTAATAATACAATACAATAATACAATACAATATAATTTCCCCAAGTATGTCCAATCAGTTGTAAAGTTCTGGATGCAATTTTCCCCAGGCTTCTTCCCTCCATAAATATAAACTCAAGGAAACCCTTTTTTTATTTTTAAGAACTTTATTGGAGTATAATTGCTTTACAATGCTGTGTTAGTTTCCGTTGTATAACAAAGTGAATCAGCTATATGTATACATATATCCCCATATCTCCTCCCTCTTGCGTCTCTCTCACACCCTCCCTATCCCACCCCTCTAGGTGGTCACAAAGCACCGAGCTGATCTCCCTGTGCTATGCAGCTGCTTCCCACTAGTTATCTATTTTACATTTGGTAGTGTATATATGTCCATGCCACTCTCTCACTTCGTCCCAGCTTACCCTTCCCCCTCCCTGTGTCCTCAAGTCCATTCTCTACATCTGCGTCTTTATTCCTGTCCTGCCCTTAGGTTCATCAGAACCTTTTTTTTTTTTTAATTCCATATATATGTGTTAGCATGTGTTAGTATTTGTTTTTCTCTTTCTGACTTACTTCACTCTGTATGACAGACTCTAGGTCCATCCACCTGACTACAAAATAACTCAATTTCATTTCTTTTTATGGCTGAGTAATATTCCATCGTATATAAGTGCCACATCTTCTTTATCCATTCATCTGTCGATGGACACTTAGGTTGCTTCCATGTCCTGGCTATTGTAAATAGTGCTGCAATGGACATTGTGGTACACGACTTTTTTGAATTATGGTTTTCTCAGTGTATATGCCCAGTAGTGGGATTGCTGGGTCATATGGTAGTTCTATTTTTAAGGAACCTTCATACTGTTCTCCATAGTGGCTATATCAATTTACATTCCCACCAACAGTGCAAGAGGGTTCCCTTTTCTCCACACCCTCTCCACCATTTATTGTTTGTAGACTTTTTGATGATGGCCATTCTGACCGGTATGAGTAGTTTTTATTTGTAGTTTTGATTTGCATTTCTCTAATGATTAGTGTTGTTGAGCATCCTTTCATGTGTTTGTTGGCAACCTGTATATCTTCTGTGGAGAAATGTCTGCTTAGGTCTTCTGCCCATTTTTGGATTGGGTTGCTTGTTTTTTTGATATTTAGCCACATGAGCTGCTTATGTATTTTGGAGATTAATCATTTGTCAGTTGCTTTGTTGGCAAATATTTTCTCCTATTCTGAGGGTGGTATTTTTGTCTTGTTTATGGTTTCCTTTGTTGTGTAAAAGTTTTTAAGTTTCATTAGGTCCCATTTGTTTAGTTTTGGTTTTATTTCCATTTCTCTAGGAGTTGGGTCAAAAAGGATCTTGCTGTGATTTATGTCATAGAGTGTTCTGCCTATATTTTCCTCTAAGAATTTTATAGTGTCTGGCCTTACATTTAGGTCTTTAAGCCATTTTGAGTTTATTTTTATGTATGGTGTTAGGGAGTGTTCTAATTTCATTCTTTTACATGTAGTTGTCCAGTTTTCCCAGTACCACTTATTGAAGAGGCTGTCTTTTCTCCATTGTATAGTCTTGCCTCCTTTATCTAAGATAAGTTGACCATATGTGCCTGCATTTATCTCTGAGCTTTCTAACCTGTCCCATTGATCTGTGTTTCTGTTTTTGTGCCAGTACCATATTGTCTTGATTACTGTAGTTTTGTAGTTTAGCCTGACGTCAGGGAGCCTGATTCCTCCAGCTGCATTTTTCTTTCTGAAGATTGCTTTGGCTATTCGGGGTCTTTTGTGTTTTGTACAAATTGTGAAATTTTTTGTTCTAGTTCTGTGAAAAGTGCCATTGGTAGTTTGATAGGAATTGCACTGAATCTGTAGATTTCTTTGGGTAGTATAGTCATTTTCACAATTGATTCTTCCAATTTCACAATACATTCTTCCATGGTATATCTCTCCATCTGTCTGTATTGCCATTAATTTCTTTCATCAGTGTCTTATAGTTTTCTGCATACAGGAAACTATAAGGAAACTTTTGTCTGAATGAATAAATAGTTAATTACACCATGATGGTTCCTATGATATGGGGATGCACAAAGGAATGAGATCACATTGAACAGGAACTTCACCTAGACTGTGGTGGGGCACCAGGGGATGCACAAAGGCCAGTCTTCACCAAAAGCCTCTAAGAGGAAGAGTTTGTTAAACACAGACCTGAAGGCAGGTAGAAGTTTGCTACATAACAGAGAGAGAAGGAGTTTCCCACAAAGAAAAAAATAGCTTCCAGGAAAGCATGAAAAAGCCAAGTGAGTTTCTATAAGATTTTCTAGATGGTTGGGGTACAGGGAGCTGGTTGGAAATCTGAACAATGAGATTAAGAAGGTAGGCAGGAGGCAGACAGGAAGAAGCTGGTGGACAATATATGGAAATGTGCATATCACACTTATATGAATTTAACTGGAGGAGTGAGAAGATAATACTTCTCATTTATAGAAAGATCACTTTAGTTGCAAAGTATAGATATTGAATTGAGGGAGAACAAAACTAGAAATAAGAATTAACAGGTTTTGCAGTGATCCTGGCAAGAAATGACAAGGGTATAAGGCAATGCCAATAGAGATTGCACCCATTTTGGTGTCCTGAGGGGTGAGAGAGAAAGAAAAGGCTCTGTTTTATATGCCTGGATTGCTGGTGATTACATTCACAAAATAGGGACTATATGAGTAAAATGAGATTTTTGATAAATATACACATTAATTAGAATTATTTTTTGGTGTGTAGTGACAGAAAGCTCCACACAAAAGCAATTTAAATAAGACAAGAGTTTATCTCACATAAAAGCCCAATTATGTACCCATGGCTGGCTAAATTCTTCACAGGGTCAGAGACTAAGACATCTTTGATTTTATTGCTATGCTTGCATGACATCAGTTCCCAGATCCACCTCATAATCTAGTATATTTTATCTAGCTCCATGTCCAGCTATAAAATCTGCATTCCAGCCAGTTGGAAGAAAAAAAATAATAAGGTAGGGTAAGGCTTGCCTATGCTATTTAAAGACATTTCTAGGAAGTTGCACACAGTTTCTGCTTCCATCCCACTGGAAAATACTTAGTCACAAGGCCACAATTTCCTGAAAGTGGGACTGGAGAATGTCGAATTTATTCTTCTTGGTTACATGTTCAGAAATATTTTGAATACTTTATTACTGAGGAACAAGAGACAGCTAGCTATCTTTGCTCCAGCTGAGAAGTTTAGTGGAGTTTTGACATCTTGTGGAAGTCCAGCACAAGATTTCCTGAAGGTGGCTGAACATGCAGGTTCAGAAGTCAGAAGGGAGATTTGGGATAAAGATAACAATATAATAACAATATACGTGGTGGTCAAAGGATAGCAGTTAAAGAGTCACAAAGAAAAAGTGAAAGAGGGCTGTTGATAAAACTGGAGAATATCTACTGACCAATTTCTTTCGAATTTTCTATTAATTTCTAGATCTCTATTCTATGCTGGTCCTCTTAGCTTAGATTTATTTTTCTTAAATTCTATCTTACTTTTTGACAGTGGTTGTCCCAGAACTTCCAGTGCTTGCCTCTCTAAGCTTTTTCAATTACATTCATTCTGGTAGTGTGTATACTCAAGTGGATTTTACTACCATCAGTGTGCTGATGACTCTTTGATTTCTATCTCCATTGCTATACTCCTCTCTTCAGAGGGTATGTAACATCTGCCTTGGATACTTCTATTCAGATCGCTCATCTGCATCTGAAATCTAATATGCTTTTCAAAAACTCATTTTGGTTTCAACATATAACATCATTCCCCAAAACTACTTGTAGACCATGAACAATTCTTCACTATCTTTGTGCTTCAGATAATTGTAATAATTTCTTAGATGTTATTTTTTCTGTCCTACCAAATAAGTTGAAAATCTCTATGGAAAGAATTTTAATTCTCTTTAATATGTTGAATATATAGCATATTATACAAAATAAATACTGATGTCTATAAAATAAAATAAAACAAACATGTATCTTAAGAAGAGTCACACATAAAGTAATATTTGGAAAATTTCCATTTGAAATCACTGGACTTTAGTAGTAGAGATAACATAAAATACATCTCTCAGAAACTAGTTTTGTTTTTTCAGTAAATTGATGATACACTATGAATTTCACTGGTAGTATTCTCTGTCCTATAGGAATTGTGCTCATAGAGGAAAATGGTGTTTGGTGTTACTGGCCAGAGCAAGTCCATTACACTAATACCTTATCTGGGATTCATAGTCAGACTGATTCATTTTTCACCAATATGAAAAAAAAGTCATTTTTCATTGTTCCATCTCTAAACATATATTGAGTATGTATAAGTCACTGAATAAGGGTCCAGGAAGAAACCCTAGATACAAAAAGTCATTTGATACTTCTGAAGCTTTCAGTCTAAACAAGAAAACAAGGCACATGAATATAGGATATAATCTTAGTTTGTGATAAGTACACATAAAGAGGAAGGTGATGATTTAATGGAAAGAGTAATCACTGGGGTTAGAAAAGACTGCACTGAGAATGTGAGGCAGGACCTAAACTAAAGATTCTATGTTACAAGGACTGAGGAAAGGGTCTTCCAAGGGGGACAAACAATGTGAATGGAAATGTGAACACAGAATAGGAAACTAGTATGGGAAGATTGACTAAATTAATGGAAAGTAGTCATGCTTGCCATTCTGTTTATCAATTTTCTACCAAAAATAATAGTCGTAAAATTTTAGTACTTTGGTCATTAAATCAATAGCAATGTTTCTTTTAAAGAGGGTAGATCATTCAGTCTGTAAATTCTATAGGAATTAAAAAAAAATAATATATTGTCCATTACAAGTTTTCTTAAGCATATACTCTATGTGTATATGTATTAATATGCCACTGCATCATTTGTAATGAATATTAGGAGATAAAACTTTAAAACTATTTCCTTTGCCTGATTATATAGCATCACAAAAATGATGACACATCCAAAACATGGTGAGCGCACATCCAAAATAGTTAATTGTTTAAGGAGGTTATGCAAGGTAATAAATACTCTTTAAATGGAAAAATTGAAGATATTGTCAGCCAAATTTCATTACTAGTTAATTCCACATGACTCTGGCAAAATCAGCTGCTCATGTGGAACGTCTATTAACTTTAGCAGGTGTTATGCATAACTAGCTTAGGGCGGATTCTAGCCCACTGAGTACAAGTATAACTCTTAAATTGATAAACCCAAGTGGAACTCCTTGCCATATTAAAAGGGATTTATCAAAATTAATTAGAAATTTTATAAAAGGGTTCCAGAGTCCAAGAGATTGTTTTCTTTTCCCTTAGTTCAAACCAAACCACATGTACATATAGTATTTTTTATAAAAATGCATAACTCCTTTCTAAGCAGTAATGTATTTCTACTCCTATTTGTACACAAAGTTCCCCAGAGCTAATCTCAGTTGAAATTTATTCTTTTTTAGGCTTTAAATGTTCCACTATTTCAGTGGCAGTTGCTGTAAGAGTTCTTGTCCAATCTCACCACCCAATATTTTAGCTTTTCTCCATAGAATAATTAAAGTGTTTGGTCAAACATGAAAGTAGGGTCAGTATGTTTGGAGCTGAGCAGTTTTCTTTATTGTTTGGGTTCTATATTTAATCTGGAAAGACACTGACAATATTTGTTATAGGCAGGTATATGGAAGAATAAAAATGTAAAAAAGATAGACTTTACATGTTAACAAGGCATACATAATAGATCAGCTATTTGCTCTGTAGTATAATTAAATCTACTCTCCTATATAATTTGTTATAATTTTTCAAACATTCTATTTTTTTCTGTTGCTAGCACTTTACATATTTATTGGATACCAATTAACTTTGACACTTTTGATAGTTTGGAATCAATAAAAGAAATATAATACATAATCCATGCTTTCTGGAAGCTTAGAAATAGGAAAATAAGATATATGCTGATAATTTTATTTTGATACTGTTTATTATAAGTACAATGTGAGAAAAAAACTACAGTTATCAAAGCTATATGTATGAATGTAGATATATAAAAGCTTGATTTTATTTACCCTAGCATAATTAAATTTCATTAATTTAAGGACAATTATTACTTAACTGCTATTTTATAAATTTTGTTCACTTTGGTATTACTTACCTATACTGTACATTAGTGGAATGATTTTAGGGTAGTTATTTTTAAATCTGAGCTTTAAAATAGCAGATTAAATAGAACCTTTTAATATCCCAAGGATTTTTCCTAGAGTTTATAAACTGAGGTTCCAAAAAAATAATTGCAACCTAGTTTTTATTTGACCATTTTCATTTATTGTGTAATATCTTTAGAACTGCTATGCTTTAATGCTAACTTATTTTTCAGCTGAAGGGAAGAGTTGAACTACTTTGTTAATGATTTAAAAAACTATGATTATTTTGCATTTTTTAAAAGTGCATACAAATCTTTTAATCTCTGCCTACGCCCATCAGAACGATAGGCTTCCAATGTAATTATATTCAAAATGCAAGCGAGATAATAAGTATCTTGGAATTTAACTTGATAAATATTCATTTGCCTTATAGGGAAAAGAAAAGAACATTCTCATATAATTAGCTGCATATTTTTAAACCATGCTTTTATTGAGTTTTTGAGGTATACTTTATGTATGCAAATCTGCTAATTTATAAGGTAAAGGAGGTAAGGGTATGGAAAAGCTGAGGAATCAGAAATATTCATTCCTATTCTGCTCTCCTTTCTGGGGAATAGGTTTCCTAGTTATAAGAGAAAAATCATTCCTTCCTCCCAACTCAGATTCTTTTGTTTTAGTGAACCCAAGTTGGTCAGAGCCCTTAATTATAAAACCAGACTTTTCTTAAACGTTATAGAAAATTCATTGTTTTTTTTGTTTTGTTTTGTTTTTTTAAACTCTACAGGCAGGGAATTCAAATAATAGTAAGAGAAGTTTTCTCTGCTCCAGCCTTGGGAGATGATACAGAAGGCACACATAGCTTTGAGGTCCACAAAATTCAAGCCAGCACTCTTGAGATGCACGCGTAGGCCAAGACCCAGTACATGACTGCTAAGACAGTCTTATTTTCTTTTTCAGTGGGGTGAAGACTTGACATACTTTCATTCATACCTTAAATTTTTAAAGTGTCAGAGTTTCCACATTGTGTGTACACCTAAGATCAGAGCTGACCTCCCAAGCATCCTGTGGGGCATTTTGCAGATGAGGGTGTTAAGAGGTTAGATGAGCACCCTCAGAACCCCAAATGGGCACAGTGGAACTGACCATCCAAGTCTTGTGCTGGTCACTGTGTTTTCTCCCTAGCACTAAGGCTCCAAAGTATTCTGTGAGAGAATTGCTTTTACAAAAATTGCATCTCTAGTTAATCAATTTCTTATGAAATTATGAAAAAATTGTTTCATGAGGAGGAAATGAGTCATTTTCTTTCAGATTTCTATATCTCCACCTTCCATGAACTCTATACTTGCCTCAATTTACTGTAGTTTTATAGTTTACTTGTTCTCAGGTTTTATTTCACTTTTACTCCATAGTGACAGTTTTTTAGCACCATCAAAATTTGATCAGTTATCATAATAAGATAAATGCAGGTATTATGATTGCCATTATGCCTAAATTATATTTTAAAAGATCAAATGAATTATTATTTTTTTTGCAGTACACAGGCCTCTCACTGTTGTGGCCTCTCCCATTGTGGAGCACAGGCTCCGGACGCGCAGGCTCAGTGGCCATGGCTCACGGGCCCAGCCGCTCCGTGGCACGTGGGATCTTCCCGGACCGGGGCACGAACCCGTGTCCCCTGCATCGGCAGGCGGACTCTCAACCACTGCGCCACCAGGGAAGCCTCAAATGAATTCTTGATAAAATAAATTAACATAAATGATACATGCATATAATATTAATTGGTTTTAGTTCTGAAATCATAATTTTGAGAGTGTGCATCATAAGGATATTTTATAAAGCTCTTTTTACTTGAAGAAAGAAATAGGATTCTGTTTCAGGTAGCAGTACTTCCCTGTAGAAACTTAAAAACTCTCCACCCTGAGTGGATAGAAATCTAGTCCCAGAAAGAGGATTCCACTCCCCTATTATAAAGTGTCTGATTTTAGAGGATTGCACTCTCAAATTCCAAGCTTAAACTCAGAGATGGTTGGCTTTTACTTTAATGCAAAAGTCCTTAGAAGGCTTATTTGTAGTGGTGGTGAAAAACAGATGGGACTAAAAGTCCTTTATTCCTGCAGAGCTGAGATCAGCACATACATTACTCTAACCATCTATCCAGAAAATGATATGTCATACTCAGTTCTGCAACTTAATAACATTCCCCCACTTGCATCCCACTCCCCACCTCAGCACCTGAGCAGGTTTCAAGCTCCTTTTATCAGACCTGGCAGTTCCTGAGCTCTGCTGAGACCCCTCAGAGCCTAATGAGCTCAAGAGGAGGGGCTGCCATACCAGGTGGAGAGAAATGGAAATATTTTCAGACCAGGAGTCCCAGTCAGAGTAAATGCTGCAAACGAACAAAAGAGCCTTCAAATTGACAATTTTTAGGGTGGGAAAGAACATACTTTAAGGGTGAGATTTCATTTCTACTACTTCTTAGATTTGCTTCATTTTCTCTGACATTTTCACACAGTCTGCAGTGACATCTGCTTGTTGCAATGGTAACAATGGTTCCTGAAGTGATGGGTTAAATTGCACAAGTCAGGCACGGCTTCCATCCGCTTTCAAGTAGCCAGGCTGAAATCAGGTGAAACTTGTGAGATTGCTGTTGTTATCACTATCATTATTATCATTATTTTATGTTGAAAGTCATATCTTTCAAAGAGTGTGCCCAGAAAACACAAGCTCAATGGCATCTAGACTAGAATAATGCAGAAGGCTTTAATTTTTTCTTTACCTTTAAACCGTGCTTCAGCATTTACATATCTGACATAAAGTGTTTTGAATTATTTGTTTTGATCCTTTTGAAAAATATTCATTATGGAGACATTTGACAAGCAGAAAAGCACAGAGGAAAAGAATCATTCCTAATCCCACCACTAAGAGATGGCCACAACAGTTTTTATTTTATTTCTATCCTTTCAAAGCTTTTAACCAAACTTAAAGAAATACATTGAGGGCTTCCCTGGTGGTGCAGTGGTTGAGAGTCCACCTGCTAATGCAGGGGACATGGGTTCGGGAGGATCCCATATGCTGCGGAGCGGCTGGGCCCGTGAGCCACGGCCGCTGAGCTTTCACGTCCGGAGCCTGTGCTCCGCAGCGGGAGAGGCCACAACAGTGAGAGGCCCGCGTACCGCAAAAAAAAAAAAAAAAAAAAAGAAAAAGGAAAAAACAACAACAAAAAAAGAAATACATTGAAAACTTCTATATTATGCAGATCATCTAGTGTATTTGGTAAAGAGTAGGAATTTTGGAATATACTAAATAAGTTGCCAATTATAAGACTATCAGAAGGATTTCTTAATAAGGCATTTTACCTATAAGGCAGTACCCTTGCACTGATAACAATTCCCTATTACTTTGCAGTTCTGTGAGCTATTTTGCTCTATATAAGATAAAATGTTCATCTTTGTTTCCCTTCTTTATGATAAGGCCACATAAGACTATACTGAATAATCCTTGTATCATTCCATTAATAGCACTTGAAACAGCCTTCAAACAATCTTACTCCCTCGGCACCTGACAGCCATTTCTATTTATTTTCTCTGCTTTCCTCCCTTAAAAGGCAACATTTTCTGTGTGAGAAGGAAGATCTATAAATAATATGAGAATTTCATGAACAAGAGGCCTCAGCTATTTTTGCTAGTAGGACCTCTGTAGGTTTGTAGAGAAATTAAACAACAACAGTAACAAACAAAGCACAAATCAAAAACAAAACCCAGAAATCCCTGGAGGCTGCTGGAGGTAAGGGCCTGTGTGTGATCTAGGTCTTGGCAGGTTGCCTGCTCCTGGCTCCTCTGAAGGCATATTTAATGTTGATTTAGTAATATTGCCACAAAAATGATATAGGTAAAAATTTCCCCTTATTTGTTGTAAACTCGAAATTAGCTAGAGAACTAACAATGAATGCCATTTGTCATAGGCTCTTCTTATAAGTCCTATGAAAAAGTTCTGAAAGTCTCCATGTTTTGTTATTGCTCCTTAAAGACTATGGCACATATTTGGGTAATTATTCAATAATCCAGAATGACTAGTATTTTAAAGTAATTTTAATGTGAATTTCAAATATTTATCCTAAACATTCATTGTGTGACCCCCGTCCAAATACTCATTATTAAGTTATCAGAGAAAAGAACTACTTTCTTCCTCCTAAAACTGAAATGTTAGCTGCCAATGCAGTCATCTAATCCCATTATCATCAGATAAATCATAGGAATGAAAGTAACCAAGTAACAATAATTATGGAATAAAAATGAACCTGAATTGAGCACTAAGGTATACTATTTGCTGTGCTAAACATTGTATCTCTCTCTATATATACATCTACTCCCTAATCCACATCACAAAATACCACATTAGGTGATGCTATTATAATCCCCATTTCACAGCTGAGGAAACTGGAGTTGAGAGAGAGTACATAACTTCTCCTAAATTACCAAATTGCACAAGAAGCAGACTAATCGTTTGAAATTCAAATGTCTAACTGCTTAAATTCACGCTAGCTCACCAGGAACTATATTAAGTGATTAATATGCATTAATTCATGTCATAGGATGTAAGCATATTACAGATGAAACTGAGACTTTGGAGACATTCATTAATTTGCACACAATTACACAGATGAGTCTGCTTTAGATCTGTGTTCTTTCCACTGTGCCAGACTAACTCTAAAAGGAGGAGGTTTCTGATGGTCACAACTTTGTGGCCTGGCTGGAAACCAAGGGAGAAGAAATTTTCTTAACTGTGTTTTGCAAAGCTCTCTACCCTGACCCCACTGGTGTTTCCCCACCGTACTGTGATATGACACCAGTGGTGTCAAAATATCAGCATGGAATATAATCCATAGATTTGAGGACAATATCCCAAGAACAAGTACTACCTTATTTCCCATAATGTGTTGTGTCCAGAAGCCACTGTTCTATACCTAACATGCAGAGAGAAAAGAGATACATTTTTCTGACCCAGATACAATTGTACTGTTCATTGCAACTAGATTTGTATTGACTTTTTTCAAGTGAAAATTGCACACTTTGGAGAAGATTATTTTTAGAATCATGTGTTATAAATGCTTAACTGAGCTTAGGTAGATGTTCAAAGCCTTGTTGAATTAGAAATATTCCATGAAGTTAATGCAGCTCTGGGCAGCAGTAAATAATTCATGCTTTGTTTTAATAGTTCTCATTTTAGCATGAATATTCATGGTGTATATGAAGGGGAAATAGAATCACTTAGAATTACTCAAACTCTTGGGAGAAGCAGAGAAGATTATTGTTACAAAGATGAAGTAAAGCATTAATTCCCTGATTATTTAAAAAAATTACAGTATATAGGTTTAAATTTTGGTGTAATCATCAATGCTGTAAATTAGCATACCTGTCACTGTCATTGACTGGTTGTTTGTACCTTAATTGTTATCAACCTTAATTTTTTTAACATAATTGGAACACTAAATGTTATTTTAAAAGATTTTATCTAGCTCCTTAAAATAACTTCCTGAAATAAAGTGTTATGAGGATATAATTTTTGATATTTGATGTAGCAAAGGTAAATGTAGCAAAAGTAAATTTGTGTATTTATGTGTTTTTGTATACACACCTACTGTATAAAAGCCCTTACTTATAGACAGTTAAGAGTTTACTAGTCATTACTATAACTATGAATTTATTGAACAAAATAAAAATCTGGGTATCATTTGATCCAAATTTAATAATAGGAAAGTTTTTGATTCATAGTATGATTGAACAAACAGAAATTCATTGACTATTTACTATCTGCAAGGTACTTTGTAAAAAACTAAGGAGAACATATATATGAATAACAAATACCATCTATCCCCAGAAAGCTAATACTGATGACTACTCATTTACTTAGTTGAGAAGATCATCCAGTAAAACTTGAAAGATACATGGAAATGTACAAACTGTAGATTTACTGCAGTTTAGTTCCAAGTGACCAATTCAATACTGTCCAAATCTATTGTTCTTTTCTCATAGATTCAAAAAGCTTGCTTTTTTTGTCTCCTTTGACTTAAAAAGCACTTCAAAATTTTGCCTTTCTGTTTGCTCCAGCCTCTTCAAAATCACAGGGGAAGCTAACTCAGACAAAAGATTTAAATGACATGGTGACATATTGATCTCATAAGTCTTTATATGAAAGAAACTCAAATGCTATCTTTTATTTTCATTCAAAAACTCTTGCTGACTTTATTCTACTTTGATCCTTATAAAATTTATTTCAAAGCTCATGTTGTTATTATTGTTTCTTTTGTTAGTCTTAAAACAAAATTTTTAAAAAATTAAAATATTTTGACCTGAATGTAAGTTCCTCATCAGTCATTATGTTTGGCATTGCATGAATTATAAAAATATACTTGAGATTCAAAAAACGCAAACTAAAATTATAATGAATGGTTACATTTAAACTAGGCAGGCCTTAAATAAAATAGAACAAAACATGACTATGGTGAATTTTAGCCTCTTAAAGATATAATGAGAAGGATATAATTTTCTTTTGTCTAATAGTAGACTTGCCAGGCAGAATTAAATCATTTGAGATAGCAAGATAATTCTGAATTCTCGAAATGTGACACAAATCACTGTATCAGGCAGTGCTTATGGAATGACCTTTTGTACTGAGCACCTAAATATAGTATTTATGATAAAAAGCAGGCATCCGAAACTAATCTGAAAATCTATTCGATGGCACACAAAATGTGCTTATTCTTCTTGTTTCATTTTGATTCTTGCTTGGGGGAAACTTATTTAAGCAACATTAGAATCAGGAAAGACTGAGGAGAAAGCTGGATGAACATAGATGGGATCCTTTTCATTTTTATGTATGACCTTACATTCCTCATTGTATCTGTGTCTTAAAAACATCTCCCCGTATACTAATTGCATGATGTTTCATTTCATTTCATTTCATTTCATTTTTATTGAATATGTGTAAAATATATACAACATACCATTCCAAGATTTTTTTTAACCTAAGTATTTTATAAACTTTGTTATTGTGACATTTTACTAGCCTAGATAATCTGGGAGGTCAGTTCAGTGTGTACCCCATTTCAACAAAGGTAAATCCTCCTAGATTAGGTATTGGCAGTGGACTCATCTGGAAATGGAAACAGAAGTGGCAGACAAGTAGATTTTTTTAGAGAATGGGAATAAACTTTGAACATGTTGGATAGAAGACAAGGGAATGAGTAAAAAGCTATGAACAAATCCATTAGTTATTCAAGATTCAATTCAGGTAGTAAATAGCATAAGCAGGTTGAGATATACCGGCCATTTGGTGGGCCTACAGAAGTACTCACTGACTGTTGTAAAAAAAAAAAAATCTGTTTTTAGCTACAAGGGTATATAAAACCTCCACAATATTGTTTGAAAAGATATATTTCACCAGTGAAAACAATGAGAAATAAGGGGCACCTTTGGGAATTCTGTATACCCTTTAAAATTTTCTTGTCATGTCTTAGTATCTAGACATGTCATGTATAATGATTAAAAAAAACCACATATCTGGGTGTCTGTCTCCCTAAATTCTAGTTTCCCAAATGTCTTTTCTCCACTGAACAATTTGGACTTTTTTTTTTTTTCAGAAAATAAATCATTTTTTATAAATGGCTCAAAGCTTGGCCAAGAATGATGAGAAAGCCCTTATTCTTCCATCAAGGAAGCCTTGTTTCATTTCTTTTTTCACCTGGATCTCTGGCCTGAGGTCTGTAAAAATGTTTTTTTTTTCTTTTGTATTTGATGTAGTTAAAAAAAAATGACAGAAAGCCTCTAATATCAGGAAACAGAATATATATATATATATATACACACACACACACACACACACACATATATGTATACACATCAAAATGTGTACCTATAGGTGTATCTAATAAAACTATATACATATATGTACATAGTTTTATTCACATTTAATTCATGTAGTACAGGGAGATAAGAATTTTGTTTGCATGTTTTTAATGCAGTTACTCCTAATTAGAATGTTTACAGTTGAACCATTAAATCCAGGTGATTTTTTTTTTTTTTTCTGCATGGCTTTCAACCTGGAATGTGGAAAAACAAATAAACCTATTACAATTTCCTTTACAATTTTGTTTTGTAACAACTAAAACGTTTAAAGATAATTTAGAGTTATAAAATAATATAATGACATTATTATCACTCTTTGTATTTTGTCTTATTTTTAAATATTTTGCTTCCCCAGGTCTTTTCTGTGAAACAGTGGATTTAGGGGTACATTTTATTCTATAATTACCAAGAAATCACTACTCTTTGGGGGAAAAGTCCTAAGCAAGTCCTATTTATTATTACAGAACAAAGCCTTCTAAATTAAATTTCCTTCATTGACTGGTCATTTAAGTGTAAAGTGAAGCAATGTCTTTGATATCGTGCTAGGATGCAAACTCCATGCTGGCTAGGAATTCTGTTTCTAAGTTTTAAATCTCTACACCTGAAACAGGCCTGTGCACATAGACAATTTATAATAAATATTGTTATATGCTTAAATAAACTGTTAGAACAAAAAGCTGTATTATATAGAGGGAAAAATAAAAGAATCAATTTGTTGCTCAAATTTACAAATTTCTTCATTTTCTCTTTGGCATGTTGTGTGTGTGAATGGGGAGAGGTGTGTGTGTGTGTGTGTGTGTGTGTGTGTGTGTGTGTGTGTGCACGGGTGCATGTGTTTGTACTGAGCGTTTTCTAATTTCTACTTGCCAGGGAAAGCAAGCTGACAGTTGCTATAATCTCTTCTTTCATAATCTTCTTTCACAGGCTTCAGTACTTTTACCTCTTGCCCTAGACTCTTCTTTTCCTCTATGGATTCTCCCTTCTAGGCTATCAAAAAGCTTCCTAACTACCCTTTCCGCCTTTAGAATCTTACTTCTGTGTATCAAAACATCTTTCTAAAAAAAAAGCTTATTACGTAAATTACCTTATTAAAATTTTTATCTTGGTATCCAATGACCACACTACTAAATCCAAAGTGCAGATCGTATTGAAACCTCACTTTCCAGATTGTCCTCCTGTCTTTCTCAACCCAGGCTCTGATACAGATAACTCAGTACATGTTCTGAATGTTATGCATGTTCCAGTATTTCTTTACTTGACCACATGGAGGCCTATTAGGTACACTTTAAAACCTTAGATTTAATGCCAGCTCATCTGTGAGATCTCCTCTGATCTTAACTCCTTCTGACACTCCCAAATACCTTTTTTCCTGCTGTTGTTGTTATGGGTTTGAAATAAGATTTTCTTTCCTAATTATTATTTTTTTAATTTTTATTGGAGCATAGTTGCTTTACAATGTTGTGTTAGTTTCTACTGTACAGCAAAGTGAATCAGCTATACTTATACATATATCCCTTCTATTTTGGATTTCCTTTCCATTTAGGTCACCACAGAGCATTGAGTAGAGTTCCCTGTGCTATACAGTAGGTTCTCATTAGTTGTCTATTTTATACATAGTATCAGTAGTGTATATATGTCAATCCCAATCTCCCAATTCATCCCACACCCACTTTCCCCCTTGATATCCATACATTTGTTCTCTATGCCTGTATCTCTATTTCTGCTTTGTAAATGAGACTGTCTATACCATTTTTTTCAGATTCCACCTATGTGCATTAATATACGATATTTGTTTTTGTCTTTCTGACTTACTTCACTCTGTCTCCAAACACTCTCTGCTAGCACACCTCACAATGCCCGGCATTGTTCCTTTATGCACCAGACTATGCGATGGGTTATCTGTGCAAGCTTATGGTCTATTACCAGGTCTCATGGTTCATAGATGTTATGTATTTCTGGAATGAATGAAAATATATTTTATAATATACATTATTAAATATAAAATGTACAATGGCAAATTATGTGTTTGTATATTACTTTTAATACACCTATTTATATAAAATATTAACATGTTTTATGAGACCATCATGAATGATTTATAGTGATGACAGTCTGTTAATTTGTTTAAATTCAGGCACAAAGAGAAGACTAAGAGAAATCACCCACTCCTTGCTTGATGAGGCAAATTCCATTATTCCAGACCCCTTGCCTTCAAAATTTTACATGCTGAGGATTGTTTTAACTTATCAAACTAATATTTCCAGCACATCCTCTGAGACAATTTTTAAGACCAAGGTATTACTGTCTTGGTAGCAATGGGGAAGAAAATCTATGATTTTAATTTTCTACTTCAAGTAATAGGCAGGGAAAATGTTCATGGGTCTATTGTGTGTAAGGTGGTGAAACACATGGGGTAGCAGAGATATTTCTTGTGAGATAGATATTTGTTTTGAATAGTCTGTAGTTTTTTTTTTAATGCCTACAAATACACAGCGCATGCATGCATGTGCACACACACATACACACACACCCCACACACAGGAGAATTACATAGCTTATCTGAATGTAAGTTTCAGTCAAATGGATTTGGGGGTAGATTATAAAATATTCAGTCCTATTTTCCTTTCATTTAAAGATAGTAAATGCACCAGTAGTTCTGTATTTTAGGCACTATTACATCTGCCACTTCCCAACTTGGACTCAGAGAAATCAACTGATGCCACAGTGGTTCATGGGTTACAAGTCTCCACAGATTAAAAGGAATCATATGCAGGGCATGGCCTGAGACAAAGTGAGGCAGAATCATTACCTTATAACAGCTATGTTTCAGTCCTCCTGCACATACACTGTGAGAGGGGTTAACCCCAGACTTTGATTTGTTACAGTGGCCATTCCTTGGAAAGCACCAGTGCCAAAGCCATCTTCGTATTCCTCCCTATGGGCAGAAGCAGTCTATGTGGCTGAGGAGGACAAAGAAGCTTTAGGGAGGACCAAAGACTGATAAATTCACCTTTGAAGAAATTTTTGACAACTCCTCTAAAATTACCACCTCATAGAATATGTTCTCTTTAAATGAACTGCTTGACATTTTATCAAATGAAAGTTTTCCTAAAGACTTATTATTCACTATGGATAGAAATTTACTTTTCTGTCTGTCACCACAGTGATATTTATTTATGGAAAGTGGATGAAGTTTCTCAATTTCAATGAGTAAATTCTCAGCGGTAAACCTTGTCCTGAATGTTTAAAGTTCTTGAAAGTTTTCTTTGGAGTTAGTTGTTAACATACTTGATAAATTATATTAATTTCATGTGACCATACTTCAGAGACTATTATAAAAATTCATATTAATTCTCTAAAATAACTTAAAAGAACTCAGCTTACACATAACCATGCATGGGTGGCATGTTAAATATGCATTCATCTTGATATCTACATTTAAAGTTATACTCCTCACTTACTATATATTATATATATATATATATGTATATATATATAGCTATGTAAGTAATCAATTATTATATAATCAATTATTATATAAATAACCAGCAGGTCAGGACCCTGAGCAGAAAGGCAGGTGGAAGGGAAGAGGTAAACAGGAGAGCCAGTTGTTAAACATTTGCTAGCACACCACTCCACTGAATGTGTCCTTTGAGATTTCCCAAGTTGAGTCACTCTCTATTATGCTTTATTATATTTTGTCATATTTTGTTACATATTATTTTAAATGTACCATTTCCAGCCACATACTCCTGCAAAATTCCTAATTATCATTGATAATTACTGTTTTTTGAAGAGTCCAAATAGGAATTTACTGTGCACCAGACACATTCTAGGCCCCGTGGACACAACATTTTGTTCCTTTTCACAAGGATTTGACAGTTTAGTGGGTAACTCCAATTTACTTCAGGTTTCAAATAAACTTACCAGGTGCATATCTGGGGAAGGGTGAGATCTCTAAACTCAGATAGTTCTAAGTGAGAATCAACCCATCCAAATCCCCACAATGATGTATAAATCTGATGTCTTCCTTTTCAGAAGGTTTATGTGCTGGCAGCTGGAATTTTGGCTGAAGCCTGAAACATTGTTTGATGGCCATAAGTCAGTATTTTCTGTTTGTTAATTAATAATAGAAAGTCTTATTTTATAATTACACATACAATTTAGAAATAGTGTGTTAACCTGTTTTTAAATGGTCTTTCATAGAAAGATTCCCAGGTAAATCTAGAAATCATCAACCTCAAATTCAACAAAATAGCATCACTTGGACTTCAGCAAAGAAAAATTGAAAGCCTAATACCAGCTACATGTATCAAAGCAAGGTAGATCATTCAAGTCATAATAAAAAATTTAGAACTAATTCTGTTCTAAATCTGGTCAGTAATTTCTTAAAGTATGTTTTTAGAATTACATTTAATACTTAAAAACTATGTTATTATTTTAGAACAAATTAGAATTGAAAACCAAAATGCAAATAATTTCTTATAATATCTACACACCTCTCTTCTTATAAATTAAGTCTGATATTTTACTGTATTTTATAACTGCATTTTAATTTTATCTTTAAATATAGAGACAATAGATCTGTCCTTGACGTGGTGACAGAATAGCCTTGAACAAAAGATTAAAGGATTAAGATCATCAGTTTAAAACAAAATTGCTCAGCATTACCAGACACCTGAGAGAACTGATCTTGGGCATATAAACCACTTATCTATTTATCTTTTTATCCATCTATATCTATTTTAAAAATTGCACAGAGTGGCACCTCAATAAAACTGAGGCAAATTGAATTCATTAATGACAAGCAACAAATGCATTTGATAGCCTGACCCTGTTTTCTTGAAACTGAAACAAAGGGAGACACATCCTCAGAGTTTCATGGGTACAATAATGATGTAAAGTGAAGTGGAGAAAGTCAATATTTCCATCACAGACAGAATATATGCATATGCATCATCTTGTTTTTATTTTGGGGAGAAAAGTATTATAAAAGTAAATGTTCAAGATATTCTTATTAGTATAGGTCCAAAATGTAAAGCAGTGGAGCAGAGGGAGGGGGGCAGTGGAGGGAGAGAAAACATTTAATTCTTTCAAGCTACCTTTGTGAGGTTAAAAAGAAAATTGACTGTGGTTTATTAGGCCCTTCCAATAAACACTCAAGAGTTCAGCTAACTGAAAGCAATTGATACTTGTGGAATCAATGGTGCAGTAGAATACCCTAATGGGTATTGTTGGAACTTTTAATTCTCATTATGCAGTTTATTCTTTCAAGGATTATTTGATGGAATTCTTGTTGATGAGTATCTCTAAAGCTTTGCTGCTTAAAAAACTGGTTTATTGAATGGCTTTGCCCTATTTTAGATCAATTTACAGATACCTGCATTATGATTCATGCAAATATAGAAACATAGAAAAAATGACAAATTTACATAATTTATATAATGTTTATATTCCTTCCACTCCTTTTTCTTTTTGTTTTGTAACATCTTTATTGGAGTATAATTGCTTTACAATGTTGTATTAGTTTCTGTTGTATAACAAAGTGAATCAGCTATATGTATACGTATATCCCCATATCTCCTCCCTCTTGCATCTCCCTCCCACCCTCCCTATCCCAACCCTCTAGTTGGTCACAAAGCACCAAGCTGATCTCCCTGTGCTATGCAGCTGCTTCCCACTAGCTATCTATTTTACATTTGGTAGTGTATGTATGTCAATGCTACTCTCTCACTTCATCCCAGCTTACCCTTCCCCCTCCCTTTGTCCTCAAGTCCATTCTCTACATCTACGTCTTTATTCCTGTCCTGCCCCTAGGTTCATCAGAACCATTTTTTTTTTAGATTCCATATATATGTGTTAGCATACAGTATTTGTTTTTCTCTTTCTGACTTACTTCACTTTGTATGACAGACTCTAGGTCCATTCACCTCACTACAAATAATTCAATTTTGTTTCTTTTATGGCTGAATAATATTCCATTTTATATATGTGCCACATCTTCTTTATCCATTCATCTGTCATTGAACACTTAGGTTGCTTCCATGTCCTGCCTATTGTAAATGGAGCTGCAATGAACATTGTGGTACATGACTCTTTTTGAATTATGGTTTTCTCAGTGCATATGCCCAGTAGTGGGATTGCTGGGTCGTATGGTAGCTCTATTTTTAGTTTTTTAAGGAACCTCCATACTGTTCTCCAGAGTGGCTGTATCAATTTACATTCCCACCAACAGTGCAAGAGGGTTCCCTCTTCTCCACATCCTCTCCACCATTTACTGTTTGTAGATTTTTTGATGATGGCCATCCTGACCAGTATGAGTAGTTTTTACTTGTAGTTTTAATTTACATTTCTCTAATGATTAGTGATGTTGAGCATCCTTTCATGTGTCTGTTGGCAATCTGTATATTTTCTTTAGAGAAATGTCTATTTAGATCTTCTGCCCATTTTTGGATTGGGTTGTTTGTTTTTTTGATATTGAGCCACATGAGCTGCCTGTATATTTGGGGGATTAATCCTTTGTCAGTTGCTTTGTTTGCAAATATTTTCTCTCATTCTGAGAGTTGTCTTTTCATCTTGTTTATGGTTTCCTTTGCTGTGCAAAAGCTTTTAAGTTTCATTAGGTCCCATTTGTTTATTTTTGTTTTTATTTCCATTTCTCTGGGAGGTGGGTCAAAAAGAATCTTGCTGTGATTTATGTCATAGAGTGTTCTGCCTATGTTTTCCTCTAAGAGTTTTATAGTGTGTTAGGAAGTGTTCTAATTTCATTCTTTTACATGTAGCAGTCCAGTTTTCCCACCACCACTTATTGAAGAGGCTGTGTTTTCTCCATTGTATACTCTTGCCTCCTTTATCAAAGATATGTGTGTGGGTTTATCTCTGGGCTTTTTATCTTGTTCCATTGATCTATATTTCTGGTTTTGTACTGGAATACATCCAAACTCCAATGACCATGTTTCATTAAAAGTGATTGTAATTAAGAGTTTCAGTGGGCTAACTTGTGATTGAATCACTCAGTGACCTGCATATGTTTTATGAGATTCAATCTTAACTGTACTTCACTGTACATTTCTCATTTGCATTTTCACTGCCAGTTCTTTAAAATGAATTATCTTTCATAATTCACATACGCATACCCAAACCTGGTCTTTCTGTTTTGAAACAACTGTAATTTTAGCAAAGGATTCAATGGAGGGAAAATAAAAACCTTCCGTGTGGAAGCAGGCAAAAAGATAAATTACAGGAGTGGCCAATTGCTTGCATTAATTACAGCGTGGATGGGAAAGGACCGGTCAGAAGTCACTTCTTCAAACAAATTCCTCTTCTCCTTCTCTGTCTCCTCTTTCGTTTATAAAACATTGTTTGCTTTATTTATTTTTTTTCTTTCCTTTTTTCCCTAGCCTAGCAAAAGAATTATCTTTTCACCTTAGTCTAATTCCAGCAATACTCATGTTTTAGTCATGAGAAGTTAGGGCAAGAGTGGTCTGGTTCTTCTCTCCTTGGATTAATAATGTCTAATGTCTTTGAACACTACTTTGCAATTATGTTAAAGGATTTACTTCCTCCCCCCTCACATATTTCTGACAAACACACACACATACTCTGACACATATATGCACCACATTGCCTTGTTTAAGACAATCTTTTATGCTAAGTAAATATTTCTGAACATATTTCTGTAAAGCAGAAGGTTCTTACCATCTAAGAAAGCATTTGGGAGGAGGGGAGATAGAATAAAAATATATTACTTTTTAACCTTCTAGTATCCTAGTATTCAAAAAATAGTAATGAGACATAGGAGTAACATTAAATATATTGAAATCTATCTTTTAAGTATGTCTTAGTATAATCATGACAGTGTAATATTGGCAAAAGGGTAGACAAATAGATCAATGAAAAGAATAGAGAGCCCAGAATATACCCACATAAACATAGTCAACTGACTTTTGACAAAAGAGCTAAGGCAATATATAAAATGCAGCAAAGATAGTCTCTTCAACAAATGGCAATGGAACAACTGAACATTCACATGCAAATAAATGAACCTAGACACAGATATTACACCCTTCATAGAAATTAACTCAAAATGGCTTACAGATCTAAATGTAAAATGCAAAACTACAAAACTCCTAGAAGATAACATGGGAGAAAACCTAGATGACCTTGGATATGACAATGACTTTTTAGATACAACACCAAAGGCATGATCCATGAAATAAATAATTGATAAGCTGAACTTCATTAAAATTTAAAACTTCTGCTCTTTGAAAGACACTGTCAATAGAAGGAGAAGACAAGCCACAGACTGGGAGAAAAAATATTTTCAAAAGACACATCTGATAAAGCACTGTCATCTAAAATATACAAAGAACTCTCAAACTCAATAATAAGAAAATAACCTACAGGCTTCCCTGGTGGTGCAGTGGTTGAGAGTCCACCTGCCGATGCAGGGGACACGGGTTCATGCCCCGGTCCGGGAAGATCCCACATGCCACGGAGTGGCTGGGCCTGTGACCCATGGCTGCTGAGCCTGCGCGTCCGGAACCTGTGCTCCGCAATGGGAGAGGCCACAACAGTGAGAGGTCGGCGTACCGCAAAAACAAACAAAAACAAAAAAACCCAAAAACATAAAAAAAAAAGGGGCAAAGACCTTAATAGACACATCACAAAAGAAGATATATAGATGGCAAATAAACATATGAAAATAAGCTTCATATCCTATGTCGTTAGGCAAATACAAATGAAAACAACAATGAGATACCACTATACATCTATTAGAACAGCCAAAATCCAGAACAATGATGCCATCAAACCCAGGCTCCAATGTGGAGCAATAGGAATGCTCATTCATTGCTGGTGGGAATTAAAAATGGTACAGTCACTTTGGAAGACAATCTTATCATATGATCCAGCAATTATGATCCTTGGTATTTACACAAAGTTGTTGAAAACTTATGTTCACACAAAAATCTACACACAAATATTTATAGCAGCTTTCTTCATAATTGCCAAAACTTGGAAGCAACCAAGATGTCCATCAGTAGGTGAATGGGTAAATAAAGTGTGGTACATCCAGACAATGGAAAATTATTCAGTGCTAAAAAGAAATGAGCTATCAAGCCATTAAAAGGCATGGAGGAAACTTAAATGCATATTATTAAATGAAAGAAGCCAATCTGAAATGGCTATGTACTGTGTGAACTATATGACATTCGCTAAAAGGCAAAACAATGGAAACAGTAAAAAGATAAGTGGTTGCCAGAGGTTGGGGATGTTGAAGGATGAATAGGCAGAGCACAGAAGATTTTTAGGGTAGTGAAAAGACTTTGTATGATACCATAATGAAATATATACCTGTCATAATACTTTTACCTATACCCATGGAAAGTATACCACCAAGAGTGAATTATAAACTATGAACTTCAGGGGATTATGATGTGTCAGTGTAGGTTATCAGTTATAAAATGTATACCATTCTGATGGGGGGCAATGATAATGGAGGAGGCTATGCATGTGTGTGGACAGGGGGTAGATGAGAAATCTCTGTACCTTCCTCTCAAATTTTCTGTAAACCTTAGCCTGAACTAAAAAAAAAAAATAAGTCTTAATTTAAAAAATGCTTTAGTGAAAGTAATTATGTAGCATGTATGACATGAGAAGGAAAATCTAAAATTTGGCTAGTCAACTCTTTCTCAGGATAGCTTCAGACTGAATAATTTTATTATGCTCAACATCTCAACAGTGTTTATATCCATATAAGAAAGAGTTGAAATAATATGAAAGTGAGTTCCAATATTTTTATTACATCTCCAATAAGATTACAATTCTCTGGGTTTTATCCAGTTTGAATCTTCTGGGACTCCATTCCACATGCACATGTAAAATGAGACAGAATTTGTTGACAGGACTTTTCTTTTTTATCTAATCAGTAACCAGTTTATCCTGGGAGGCTATATGCACTTAATCCACTGTCTATATCTTAGTTTTTTGGTCTGTGCCTGGCAACCATGGAATTCTAAAAATTGATCTGGAGATTCTACACTGAAATAAAGTTAGGTCAGAGTAAAATCACATAGTCCAGATAGCAAATAATTCTATGGGTTTCTATAGGTCAATTCCGAAAATCTGGAAAACATAAGGAATTTGCAGAAGCTACAGCCATTCCTGTTTTCTTTGTACCACTCATTTTCTTGGTTTACCTTATCAATGGGGAATATGGTGGTTGGCTGGTGCAATGGTTAGAGAGAACAATTTTTTTCAAGGGAAGAAAATAGTCCAGAAGAGAAATATGTGAAAGTCAGTAAACATTTTAAATCTCTTTGACCCCATCTTCTACTTGTTTTTTTCTCACTCTATCTGCTGTAGCTATGCTGGCCTCCTTTCTGCCCTTTGAACACACCAGGACCTCTCCTGACTAAGGACCTTTGTACTTGCTTTGCTTTCTAAGATACACTTACCTCAGAAATACATATGGTTCACTCTCACACTTCTTTTAGGTGTTTTTCAGGTATCCCCTTGACCATTCTATTTCAAATATAGCCCACATTATTCTTGTGCTTCCTATTCTTTTTCTTCTGTCTCAATTTCTCCAGCTATTAACATTTTACATATTATACCTTCTTCTAAGATATTTTTTATTATCTGACTTTCTCCACTGGAATGCAAGCTCCATTAGGGCAGGTATTTTCTCTGTTTTATTCCCTGAGTTATACTCTTCACCATGAATAGTACCTGAAACTTCTTAGGCTGTTATAAATATTTACTGAATAATTAAATAAATGATAATACCTTTATAAACATAGGGAAGATAATTTAAATGGATAATTATTTTCTTTTCTGAAAGTTTGATACCATATTTAATGAACTGGCTCTCTTTGCTATGAAAGTGAAACATAACACTTTGAGTTATATTTTCCTTTTTGCTCTCCTAAACTTGTACTTCAAGTACAGATTTAAAAAAAATACAAAATTGCTACTATAATTAAAAATCCTAGAAATGTCTATAAAAATTATCAAACAATCCAACATTTTAAAAATGACTTCCCAATTTTTCTGTTATCTCAAATATTACTAAAAGTTTATATATGCATACTTTTTATATGTTCAAGTTGATAAATATTCTCATTAAGAGCACTAAAAGAGTGCTATATTTTTGCATAAAATAAAAATTTTAAAGATATATGCACCATTAAACATAACATTAAAGATAATGTTCATAGCAGTACTATTTACAATAGCCAAGACATGTAGGAAACCTAAGTGTCCTTTGACAGACGAATGGATAATGAAGATGTGGTGTATATATACACAATGGAATACTACTCTGCCATAAAAACGAATGAAATAATGCCATTTGCAGCAACATGGATGGACCTACAGATTGTCATACTAAGTGAAGTAAGTCAGAAAGAGAAAGACAAATACAATATGATATCACTTTAGATATGTGGAATCTAAAATATGACACAAATGAACTTATTTACAGAACAGAAGCAGACTCACAGGCATAGAAAATAAAACTATGGTTACCAAAGGGGAAAGGTAAGGGAGGGATAAATTAGGAGTTTGAGATTAGCAGATACAAACTACTGTATATAAAATAGATAAAATAACAGGTCTACTGTAGAGCATGAGAAACTAGATTTAATATTCTGTAACAAACTGCAATAGAAATTGATATGAAAAATATCATGTATATTATATATCACTTTGTATACCAGAAAAATCACACAACATTGTAAATCAACTATACTTCAATAAAAAAATCAACTTTGATTTATATGCACTGCTGTGAACAGAAACTTCAAGTATTTTGTTGATTATATTTTGAAAAGACTTTCCAGAGTAGAAATTATTTAACTGCAATAATCATTGTGGAACAGGAATTTGTAATAGGATATTGGTCGTTGCATGCAATATAACACTGCTATTTCAATTTGATCTTAATGTATTTACCTTTCCAAACAATGTTCTTAAAGCAATCAAGGGGACAAGAAGTCATAACATACCCATGAGTGAAAACAAACAAAGGCATCAACTGAAACCCAGAAATGCTGCTAGTTAGTTATGGAAATATAAAATCATTGTTAAGGCTTATGTTATGTCTGACTCACTGATCCAGATGTCAAAGGAATGCATGAGTCAGTAAGACAGACTGTGTTTTCTTCTACTCTAAGGGTCCCAAATTGTCATTTCGGATTCTTTATCTGGATTTTGTTGCTATTAATTAGCAACAAAATCCAGACAACTGCTCTATAACAAATTTCCTCATTTATTTGCATGGGCAGGCCGATAAATAACTGAGTTAAGATGACAGGTTCTGAGTCTTTATCAGCTGTTGAACTCAGACCAAAGTTTTGTAAAGAATAATAATGGAAGAGAGCAAATAAATTAACTCAATCTACAATTTTTAAATATATAAAAAATACTTTCCTATTAAACCCACAGTAAACATCCTAATTAACATCAGCAGAAACATCATACCCCATAACTTGAAGCAGAATGAAAAAAACAAGTGAGTGTCCTATCAAGAATGTGCATCAGTGTTACAACTGTGGCCCATTTATACCACAAAACAAACTGACTCCTCACAGACATATCAATGGTATAGACAGGGGTTCTTGAATCTTCCAGGATATCAGAGTCACTCAGACAGTTTATTAAAACAGAGTACTAGGCACTCTCCTAGAGTTCCTGATCCAGTAGGTCTGGAAGAGGACCCCATATTTGCCTTTCTAGAAAGTTCTTAGGTAATGTTGATGCTGCTGGTCCAGGAACTACACTTTGGTTATAAACAATTTGAGTTGTGCAATCATGGTTTTGGAAATATCTTAAAGGTATCTAATCTATTTCTCTAATTCAAATTTTAATCATCCCTGATGGTGAATTCATTATTAAATGTGAGCAACTACCATGTGGTAGACATGGAGCTGGATGCTAGTGATACACTAGTTAATTATCTCCCTTAAGGAGTTCATGGTCTTGAGTTGGAAAGACACATGTCAAGATAATTATTATGCAGTGTTTTTATAGAAGAATGCACAGAGGATATAGACTCTGAAGCTCTACTAAAAACTATATAATAGCAGAGCAACATGGTCAAGATTGAATTTTTAAATTTATCTCTCTGACCTGACAGGGAGCAGGGGAGTTAGAAATGAGTCAGACAATGATTGCAAAAATCCAAGTAAAAGACAGTGATGGTGCTTAAAACCCTTCAACTTTTCCATATTGCGTTTGGCATAAAGTATAAATGCCTAAAAATGGTGGAACATCGTTCTGAATGACTGGGTGTCTACTTTCTTGTACAACATTGTCTCCTTGTTTTGGCTTTCCCCATCCCCATTTGATAGTAACACAATATTAAAAAATGTAGTCCTGTGTAATCTCATTCAATCTCTCGAGCTCACAAGTTTCTCTCACCTCTCAACTTTTACACATTCTTCGTTTAGACCAGGACAGCTCTTCACCACCCTCCTCACCGTAGTTAATCACTAATATTTTTATCTCAGTGAATATGTCTCTTCTTATGGATCCATTCCTTTCTTTTATTCTTCCTGTCTCCCTCACCACCATCACTTCCCAGGTTGTGCAGAAGCTCTTTCTCATCTTTGTTCATTTCTCCATAGATTTTACTAGAGAAGCAGCCTCCTGAGGGCTGAGACTAAAGTCTTTATCAGTGTATTTCTCAGAAAGCTCAGCTCACAATAAATACACAATTAATATGTGTAGTTTTAGTGAAGAACTTATGAGGGACACAAGAAAGAAATAGACTAAGATGTAAGAGAAAAAACAATTGATTGTAATGTCAAGGTAGCTAACAATTGGAAGGGATAATCAGAAGGTCCAGAAAAATATGGACTTAAGAAACATCCAATAGTTTTAACTAGGAATACTGTTGGTGACCTTGCAGTGATATCAGCAGAGTAATGAAGACAAAGTCAATACTAGGAGTTGAAGATTCCTACACATTTTTATGCAATATTTAGTTGAACCTTTACAATCACTGTATAAAACCATTAGCACCATTTTACAGATGACATAACTAAAGCTGAGAAATATTAAGTAACTGGCCAAAGGTCACAAAGCTAGAAAATGGCAGAGTTAAACCTGAAATATCAGACTCTAAGAGGCAAGCTTCAATGTAATTTGTACAATCTTCCTTCCTATTACATAATTGAATAACTAAATCAATGAAAGAAAGAAAAAACAAGTACTCATACTGAGCCTGCTATGCAGCATGCCTTGTGGTATGTACTGGTTCCTATCTTCAGTTTTCTATTTCTTTTCAAGTACATTGATTTGAACTTACCCTATAAAACATCATTTACATTTTTGAAACATATCTCCACTTTACTGAATTTAATTTTGATAACTCTTTCTGTTGTTTTTGTCAAAACATCTATTGCATTCGACCTGTCCACAGTATGACCTCACCTGCATATTTAACGAGTATGCTTTTCTTTATCTGAACCGCAATTGATCGTCTTAAACAAAGAGAATGAACTCAAAGATGCAAACGGACTCATGTTTGATGTCCCAATTCTTTCTTTTTTGCGGACAAAGGAAGTTATTGAAGTTTGGATCAGTTCCATGTGCCTATTAAGAGGACTACAGTTTGTATGACTAAGTTATTTAATCTCAGATTTGGAATAAATAAAGTGTGATGTATGTCAGACAACTTCTGCAATGTTATCAAGTTCTAGAGTCACACCATAGCATTAGTTTAAATGGAACCCCACTTTTTAGAAAAAAATGGTTATTGTGGGCATTAGAAGGATGTTCTTTCCCTCTTTCTCCTTTTATATGGCAAACAAAATAAGCAAATTAAAAGTCTAAACTTACAAGCTTTTCAGAATCCATCTGTTGAAATGATTTTAGACAATCCTATTCACACACTGTCATGGGGTGGTTTCAGGAAGAAGTTAGGGACAAATGTGAAGACAAGCATGAAAGCTTTTTTGTACTGTGATCTTTCAGCTAGAAGTCAGGGATAATAGAAAAGGGAGACTGAGTCTAAAAATAACCTGGATAAGTGATTTTTTTAACTGGTAGGTGGAGATAGTTGAGAATAAAATGAAAAATCACTTGAAAAACTATGGACTTTTGGTGAAGACTGAGACAAATATAACCAGTGACCAGAACATAACAGATACCAATAATATTAAGACCCTGAAAGCAGAGGATGTAGCCCATGGAGCCCTGGAAGATGAAAGGTTCACTCTAATCCCCTTTGTGAAAGCAGATTTTCTACAGAGAGGAGGTTTTAGTCTTGGGACCATGAAATTTATACAGAAAGAGTGTTATTTCCCTTATTTTCTTCCTCATTATCCTCCTCCCCATCCCCTGTAGATCTAAGACCTCTGAGAGTCTAGTGAGAAGACAGATAATATTTGGCATGATGTAGAAAAGGAAAATGATAAAGTGCATTAACGTCTCTGCTTTATGTTAAAAAATAAAACTTTTGCAAAGCTAGGTTCCATCATGCACACCATTTAATGAGTAGTTGAGACTTCACCTAAAGTAATAAATCAGGCTGAAAAGAGAAAGTTGCTAAAAATAGTACACTCCAATATCTGTTTTCAATAACCCTTTGCAAACAATCTTCCTCTGCTTTTAATATAAGCTATGCTCATTAGTAAGACTGTACCACTTACTGCCCCTCAAATAAACTTTGGCATAACTTCATTTGTATAATCCTTTACTTCTTTTATATTTAATGATACTCCTCTCAAATCAGTCTCTGCTCTTCCAAGGCTTCTGTAGTCACAGAGACTTAGTATTTTTTTTCTCTAAATCTCAAGACACACATGGCCAGAACCAGTCATTGGGCAAGTAGAGTGCAGGCCCTATGTCATTAGTTACTTTTGAATGTACATATCACACATTCCAGTGAGAAATCCTGAACTCCAACTTCATTAGTTGGTTAATAACTTAGAATAAAGGACTAATAAATTATTGTTTTACTTTTTATTTGATTTTAAGAAATGCTTCCTTTGATGAATTTCTTTCTCTTTCAGCCCTAAAGTGATAATTCTACAGAAGACTGAATGCTTGTGTTCCCCCTAAATTCATATATTGAAGACTAATCCCCAATGTGATGGTATGTGGTGGGGCCTTTGGAAGGTTGAGTGGGTCATGAGAGTGGAGTCCTCAAGAATGGGGTTAGTGCCCTTATAAAGGAGACCTCCTAGAGCTCCCTTGCCCTTCTGCCATATGAGGACACAGTCCATGAACTAGGAAATAAACCCTCATCAGACACTGAATCTACCATCGCTTTGATCTTAGAATCCCCAGCCCTCCAGAACTGTGACAACTGCATTTCTGTTTTCACACGCCATCCAATGTATGGTATTCTGTTATAGTAGACTGAATGGACCAAGACAGATTCTAAAGAATAATTTCTTAACTTTTATTTATGTGTTTATTTACTTACTTACTTATTTTACATTGCCTAGTGTAGACAGCAGCTTTCAGTTTTTATTTTTGTGCTAAGATCCAACAGCCTAAAGAAGATTTCCTTTTGGATACTAGAATATCACCATAAACTACTCGTTTTAAACCAATTATACTTTCTTGTAATGTCCTAGGTTTTATTATTCTTTTCATGTTGGTCTCCTAAACTAAGTTGAAAAATATGCCACATTTTTCATTCTTTAGGAGAATTTGTATGAGTTTTATATTATTCTTCATTAAGTAATTGTTCACATTTATCAGTGAAGACAATTAATCATGAAGTTTCATTTGTGAAAAGTTTTTAATTAGAAATTTAATGTCCTTCATAGATGTAAGACTATTCAGATTTTAAATATCTTTCTGCATAATTTTGGGTAAGTTGAGTTTTTCTAAGAATTTTTTTCCATTAATTTGTAGCACCAAATTGATTATTATATCTCATTATTATATTTTAACATCTAGATTATATAGTAATGTTCCTATTTTTCATTTCTAATATTGATTTTGTATACCTTCTTTTTATTCTTAATCAGTCTTGATAGGATTTATAAATTCATCAGGTTTTTAAAGAATAAAATTTTAGCTTTGCTGGTCATTTCTAGTATACTTTGGTTTTTATTTAGTTAATTACTATTGTAAACTTTGTTTTCAGTGCTTATACTTTCTTTAGATTTAATTTTTTCTCCCTCTTCTACTTTCTATTTTTTTTTTTTTGTTTTTGCTTTACTCTTTCCCATATTTTTATTCTGTGTGTGTTGACTTACATGCAGTTTTTGAAATAGTACAGGAAGGACTCTTTTATCCTTCTCTCAGTTTCCCCCAGTAGTAACACGTTGCATAACAATAGTACAATGTCACAGGCTGTTGTTTTTCCTTTCTATAATTCACACCATGATTGTATTTGATGGCATTTTATCAGGACTGTGGTCAAGTTATTCAACCTCTCAGTAACTGTTAATATCTTCTTGTCAAAAAAAATAATTACCACACATCTACCATGTGATTTTTTCTAATAGTAAAATTTTCATAATGTCAGGTATATTTATAATTTTTTAAAATCCAAATTATATTCTTCTACATTTTATTTTTATTTTTTTTTCTTCTACATTTTATTAAGTTGTTTGCTGCACCTTTCCTCAAGGGGCAATCTACTTTTTTCTCCCCTTGGCCTCATACTTGCCCTGGATCCTATGAGCTCACTAATTTCCTCCCTTCTGTCTATTCATGATGCAAATCAATTCAACTCTTTAAAGTAGGACCCTAGTCATCAGCAAATCTAAAACTTACGTTATTATTGTATATCATCTACAGAAAGGAATCTTAAAGATATCATACTAAATGTTTAAAGATGCTAGAAAATTATGATTAAAAAAACTTATTTTAAATAAGTTCTACTGTCTTCATGACTCCCATAGCTCTACACTTTCTTTGAACTGGTCACACTTTGGGCAATACCAAAAAATTTAGAGTGCTTGATTATGTACTTTAGTATTTGTTGCTTCACATGTGATAATCTTATCAGACTAATGATTTAAAGATATAGAAAACAAGCTATTGATTGGAACCAAGACTGCAGAGTAGAAGGACGTGCTTTCACTCTCTCTTGCAAGAGCACCAGTATCACAACTAGCTGCTGGACAATCATTGACAGGAGGACACTGGAACTCACCAAAAATATACCCCACGACCAAGGACAGAGGAAAAGCCACAGTGAGATGGTAGGAGGGGTGCAATCACACTAAAATCAAGTCCCATAACTTCTAAGTGGGTGACTCACAGATTGGAGAACACTTATACCACAGAAGTTCACCCACTGGAGTGAAGGTTCTGAGCCCCATGTCAGGCTTCCCAACCTGGGGGTCCAGCAATGGCAGGAGGAATTCCTAGAGAATCAGACTTTGAAGTCTACAGGGATTTGATTGCAGGACTTCAACAGAACTGAGGGAAACAGAGACACCACTCTTACAGGGAAAACACAAAGTGGTGTGCTCATCTGGACCCAGAGGAAGGAGCAGTGACCCCACGGGAGATTGAACCACACCTATCTGTTAGTGTTGGAGGGTCCCTGTGGAGGCAGGGGCTGGCTGTGGCTCACCATGGGGACAAGGAAACTGGCAGCAGAAGTTCTGGGAAGTACTCCTTGGTGTGAGCCCTCCCAGGGTCCGCCATTAGCCCCATCAAAGAGCCCGGGTAAGCTCCAGTGTTGGGCTGCCTCAGGCCAAACAACCAACAGGGAGGGAACCCAGCCCCATCCAACAGCAGTCAAGCAGATTAAAGTTTTATTGAGTTCCACCCACCAGAGCAAAACTCAGCTCTACCCACCACCAGTCCCTCCCATCAGGAAACTTGCATAAGCCCCTTAGACAGCCTCATCCACCGGAGAGCAGACAGCAAAAGAAAGAAGAACTACAACCCTGCAGCCTGTGGAACAAAAACCACGTTCACAGAAAGATAAACAAGATGAAAAGGCAGAAGGCTATGTACAAGGTGAAGGAACAAGATAAAACCCCAGAAAAACAACTAAATGAAGTGGAGATAGGCAACATTCCAGAATAAGAATCCAGAATAATGATAGTGAAGATGATCCAGGGCCTCAGAAAAAGAATGGAGACAAAGATGGAGAAGATGCAAGAAATGTTTAACAAAGACCTGGAAGAATTAAAGAACAAACAAAAAGAGGTGAACAATACAATAACTGAAATGGAAACTACACTAGAAGGAATCAATAGCAGAATAACTGAGGCAAAAGAACGGATAAGTGACCTGGAAGACAGAATGGTGGAATTCACTGCTGCAGAACAGAATAAAGAAAAAAGAATGAAAAGAAATGAAGACAGCCTAAGAGACCTCTGGGACAATGTTAAATGCAACAACATTCGCATTATAGGGGTCCCAGAAGGAGAAGAGAGAGAGAAAGGACCAGAGAAAATATTTGAAGAGATTATAGTTGAAAACTTCCCTAACATGGGACAGGAAATAGCCACCCAAGTCCAAGAAGCACAGAGAGTCCCATACAGGATAAATCCAAGGAGAAACATGCCGAGACACATAGTAATCAAAGTGGCAAAAATTAAAGACAAAGAAAAATTATTGAAAGCAGCAAGGGAAAAATGACAAATAACATACAAGGGAACTCCCATAAGGTTAACAGCTGATTTCTCAGCAGAAACTCTACAAGCCAGTAGGGAGTGGCATGATATATTTAAAGTGATGAAGGGGAAGAACCTACAACCAAGATTACTCTATCTGGCAAGGAACTCATTCAGATTCGACAGAGAAATCAAAAGCTTTACAGACGAGCAAAAGCTATGAGAATTCAACACCACCAAACCAGCTCTACAACAAATGCTAAAGGAACTTCTCTAAGTGGGAAACACAAGAGAAAAAAAGGACCTACAAAAATGAACCCAAAACAATTAAGAAAATGGTAATAAGAACATACATGTTGATAATCACCCTAAACGTGAATGGATAAAATGTTCCAACCAAAAGACACAGGCTTGCTGAATGGATACAAAAACAAGATCCAGGGCTTCCCTGGTGGCGCAGTGGTTGAGAGTCCGCCTGCCGATGCAGGGGACGCGGGTTCGTGCCCCAGTCCGGGAGGATCCCACGTGCAGCGGAGCGGCTGGGCCCGTGAGCCATGGCCGCTGAGCCTGCGCGTCCGGAGCCTGTGCTCCACGACGGGAGAGGCCACAACAGTGAGAGGCCCGCGTACTGCAAAAAAAAAAAAAAAAAAAAAAAAAACAAGATCCATATATATGCTGTCTACAAGAGACCCACTTCAGACCTAGGGACACATTCAGACTGAAAGTGAGGGGAAGGAAAAAGATATTCCATGAAAATGGAAGTCAAAAGAAAGCTGGAGTAGCAATTCTCATATCAGACAAAATAGACTTTAAAACAAAGACTATTACAAGAGACAAAGAAGGAAACTACATAATGATCAAGGGATCAATCCAAGAAGAAGATATAACAATTGTGAATATTTATGCAGCCAACATAGGAGGACCTCAATACATAAGGTAAATACTAACAGCCATAAAAGAGGAAATTGACAGAAACACAATCATAGCAGAGGACTTTAACACCCCACTTTCACCAATGGACAGATCATTCAAAATGAAAATAAATAAGGAAACACAAGCTTTAAATGATATATTAAACAAGATGGACTTAATGGATATTTATAGGACATTCCATCCAAAAACAAAAGAATACACATTCTTCTCAAGTGCTCATGGAACATTCTCCAGCATAGATCATATCTTGGGTCACAAATCAAGCCTCAGTAAATTTAGGAAAATTTAAATTGTATCAAGTACCTTTTCTGACCACAATGCTATGAGACTAGATATCAATTACAGAAATAAATTTGTAAAAAATACAAACACATGGAGGCCTAACAATACACAACTTAATAACCAAGAGATCACTGAAGAAATCAAAGAGGAAATTAAAGAAAATACTTAGCGACATATGAAAATGAAAACACAACGACCCAAAGCCTATGGGAGGCAGCAAAAGCAGTTGTAAGAAGGAAGTTTATAGGAATACATTCCTACCTTAAGAAACAAGAAGCATCTCAAATAAACAACATAACCTTATACCTAAAGCAATTAGAGAAAGAAGAACAAAAAAAAACTCCAAGGTTAGCAAAAGGAAAGAAATCATAAAGACCAGATCAGAAATAAATGAAAAAGAAATGAAGGAAACGATAGCTAAGATCAATAAAACTAAAAGCTGGTTCTTTGAGAAGATAAACAAATTGATAAACCATTAGCCAGACTCATCA
Organism: Delphinus delphis; assembly: GCF_949987515.2. Taxonomy (NCBI): domain Eukaryota; kingdom Metazoa; phylum Chordata; class Mammalia; order Artiodactyla; family Delphinidae; genus Delphinus; species Delphinus delphis. The sequence continues at coordinate 39,312,409 of NC_082686.1, forward strand.
AGAAAAAAAGGGAGAAGACTCAAATCAATAGAATTAGAAATGAAAAAGGAGAAGTAACAACTGACACTGTAGAAATACAAAGGATCATGAACGATTACTACAAGCAACTCTATGCCAATAAAATGGACAACCTAGAAGAAATGGACAAATTCTTAGAAATGCACAAACTGCCAAGACTGAACCAGGAAGAAATAGAAAATATGAACTGACCAATGACAAGCACTGAAATTGAAACTCTGATTAAAAATATTCCAACAGGGGCTTCCCTGGTGGCGCAGTGGTTGAGAGTTCACCTGCCGATGCAGGGGACACGGATTCATTCCCCGGTCCGGGAAGATCCCACATACCGCGGAGCGGCTAAGCCCGTGAGCCATGGCCACTGAGCCTGCACGTCCAGAGCCTGTGCTCCACAATGGGAGAGGCCACAACAGTGAGAGGCCCGTGTAATGCAAAAATAAAATTAAAAAAATCTTCCAAGAAACAAAAGCCCAGGACCAGATTGCTTCACAGGAGAATTCTATCAAACATTTAGAGAAGAGCTAACACCTATCCGTCTCAAACTCTTCCAAAATATAGCAGAGGGAGGAACACTCCCAAACTCATTCTACGAGGCCACCATCACCCTGATACCAAAACCAGACAAAGATGTCACAAAGAAAGAAAACTACAGGCCAATATCACTGATGAACATAGATGTAAAAATTCTCAACAAAATACTAGCAAACAGAATCCAACAGCACATTAAAAGGATCATACACCATGATCAAGCGGGATTTATCCCAGGAATGCAAGGATTCTTCTATATACGCAAATCAATCAATGTGATACACCATATTAACAAATTGAAGGAGAAAAACAATATGATCATCTCAATCGGTGCAGAGAAATCTTTCGACAAAATTCAACACCCATTTATGATAAAAACCCTCCAGAAAGTAGGCATAGAGGGAACTTCGCTCAACATAATAAAGGCCATGTATGACAAAACCCACAGCCAACATCATCATCAATGGTGAAAAATTGAAACCATTTCCACTAACATCAAGAACAAGACAAGTTTGCCCATTCTCACCACTATTATTCAACATAGTTTTGGAAGTTTTAGCCACAGCAATCAGGGAAGAAAAAGAAATAAAAGGAACCCAAATCAGAAAAAAGAAGTAAAGCTGTCACTGTTTTCGCATGACATGGTACTATACATAGAGAATCCTAGAGATGCTACCAGAAAACCACTAGAGCTAATCAATGAATTTGGTAAAGTAGCAGGATGCAAAATTATTGCACAGAAATCTCTAGCATTCCTATACAATAATGATGAAAAATCTGAAAGTGAAATTATGAAAACACTCCCATTTACCATTGCAACATAAAGAATAAAATATCTAGGTATAAACCTACCTAAGGAGACAAAAGACCTGTATGCAGAAAACTATAAGACACTGATGAAAGTAATTAAAGATGATAGAAATAGATGGAGAGATATACCATGTTCTTGGATTGGAGGAATCAACAGTGTTAAAATGACTTTACTACCCAAAGCAATCTACAGATTCAATGCAATCCCTATCAAACTACCAATGGCATTTTTCACAGAACTAGAACGAAAAATTTCGCAGTTTGTATAGAAACACAAATGACCCCAAATAGCCAAAGCAACCTTGAGAAAGAATAACGGAACTGGAGGAATCAGGTTCCCTGACTTCAGACTATACTACAAAGCTACAGTAATCAAGACAGTATGGTACTGGCACAAAAACAGAAATATAAATCAATGGAACAGGATAGAAAGAACAGAGATAAAACCATGCACATATGGTCACCTTATCTTTGATAAAGGAGGCAAGAATATACAGCGGAGAAAGGACAGCCTCTTCAATAAGTGGTGCTGGGAAAACTGGACAGGTACATGTAAATGTATGAAATTAGAACACTCCCTAACACCATACACAAAAATAAACTCAAAATGGATTAAAGACCTAAATGTAAGGCCAGACACTATCAAACTCTTAGAGTAAAACATAGGCAGAACACTCTGTGACATAAATCACAGCAAGATCCTTTTTGACCAATCTCCTAGAGAAATGGAAATAAAGCAAAAATAAACAAATTGGACCTAGTGAATATTAAAAGCTTTTGCACAGCAAAGGAAACCATAAACAAGACCAAAAGACAACCCTCAGAATGGGAGAAAATATTTGCAAATGAAGCAACTGACAAAGGATTAATCTCCAAAATTTACAAGCAGCTCATGCAGTTCAATGTCAGAAAAACAAACAACCCAATCCAATAAATAGACCTAAATAGACCTAAATAGACATTTCTCCAAAGAAGATATACAGATTGCCAACAAATATATGAAAGAATCTGCAACATCATTAATCATTAGAGAAATGCAAATCACCACTACAATTAGATATCATCTCACACTGGTCAGAATGGGCATCATCAAAATATCTAGAAACAAAAAATGCTGGAGAGGGTGTGGAGAAAAGGGAACCCTCTTGCACTGTTGGTGGGAATGTAAATTGATACAGCCACTATGGAGAACAGTATGGAGGTTTCTTAAAAAACTAAATATAGAACTACCATAGGACCCAACAATCCCACTACTGGGCATATACCCTAAGAAAACCATAATTCAGAAAGAGTCATGTACCAAAATGTTCATTGCAGCTCTATTTACAATAGGCCGGAGATGGAAAAAACCTAAGTGTCCATCATCAGATGAATGGGTAAAGAAGATGTGACACATATATACAATGGAATATTACTCAGCCATAAAAGAAACAAAATTGAGTTATTTGTAGTGAGGTCGATGGACCTAGAGTGTGTCATACAGAGTGAAGTAAGTCAGAAAGAGAAAAAGAAATACTGTATGCTAACACATATATGTGGACTCTAAGGGGGGAAAAAAAAAGGTCATGAAGAACCTAGGAGCAAGACAGTAATAAAGACACAGACCTACTAAAGAATGGACTTGAGGATATGGGGAGGGGGAAGGGTAAGCTGGGACGAAATGAGAGAGTGGCATGGACATATATACACTACCAAACGTAAAATAGATAGCTAGTGGGAAGCAGCCGCATAGCACAGGGAGATCAGCTCGTTGGTTTGACTAACTAGAGGGGTGGGATAGGGAGGGTTGGAGGGAGGGAGACGCAAGAGGGAAGAGATATGGGAACATATGTATATGTATAACTGATTCACTTTGTTATAAAGCAGAAACTAACACACCATTGTAAAGCAATTATACTCCAATAAAGATGTTAAAAAAATATATAAATGTTGTTACAGCTGCGTAATCAGTAGTAGCCTCTTTTAAACATGTCATTCTGTAGTCGGCCACTAGATGTCGCGCAAGACTCCCCCTCTTTAATGCCTGGAACTCCCCTTCAGCTTTTAAAGAAATAACTAGCGGACTAGGATTAATAATAAATTTGGTTGGATATGAAGAACATGAAAAACTGTAGCAAAAATGTAAGGTGGAGATCTTTGTTAGGGTGAAGGTTCTACAGAACTTGGAATTAACTGGAGTATAATTTTTAATTTCCAGTGAATTTTATTCCATTAATGGATAGTATTTTTAACAATCAGCTTTACCAATTATTTTGTATTGATGGACAAATTTTATTGTTGCATGCTTCAATATTTCATATTTTGGCTAGTTTTTATTTCTAAACAGAGATAATCCTAAGAGAGATATTTTATGTTATGAAGAAACTACAAAATTGGTGTAGACTTTTACTCTTTTCTTCTAAAAAGTCTTCACTCTCTGAGTTCCTGACAGTGCTGTGCTTGTGTCTCAAGAAGTGGGAGGAGTGCTTACAAGCTGCTATGTTGGTGTGCCGCAGTGAGGGCTTGATTAATGGAAAGTTTTGCTTATTTTAACCATCCTCTTTAAAATTTCATATTACTTTTGGGCAACTGTAGCCTATAGAAAGTAGTTTTTAACAGTAAGTGTGGAACTAGCCCTAGAGCATACCATGATTGATAAATTTGCTACTGTTATTCAATAAATATCGCTTGGAAAAAAGAAATACTTTGCTTAGAGGGGATATTTTATTTCTGTTTTTCATAAACATCTTATTTCCTATTATGTCCTAATACTCAGACTTCTTTTTATTGAAGTACATTCTCCCAAAACATGACTTTATATCTAGGATTAAATTTGGCACTTAAGAAATGTATTAATGCTTCAAGTCACCAGGACATTAAGCAAAGTGAGTGTTTCATTGTGTGAAATGGTACTCTAGAGATTGAGTTAGTCCTCACACTGCCTAACGGAAGGAAAATCCTGGTGCATTTTTCATTGTAAACTGCACAGCATGAAGTTTAACTAGGGAAATGGAAATTGGACAAGTCTTCTGATTTTATCTATAAACTTTAGATACATAACTCCAGTGATAAAGCATCTCAAAAAGGAAGAGCAGACTAGTCAACTGTCAATCTGGAAAAAACATTTTCATACACATGAGACAATAACTCTGTTAAATAAATAAAAATTCTCCAGGGCCAATGGTAAAAATATAATATAGAGTAGTGAAGAAAAGCTGAAGAATACCTAACTCTTAAATTTAGGAATAATAATCTAAAGCTTAGGATACCTTAAGCTGTCCAAATTTTAAAATGTTTACCATACCCAGAACCTTTGAATACTAAAATATGCGTCTGGGTCTCTTAAAATGTTTAAAGAGCTGCCACAACAGATAAAAGTTACTAGCACATTAACCTACTGGTCTGAAATAGAGTTTCACATAATGAAACATGGAGGCTGAAGGTCGATGAGTTCACCTTCATGAAGATCAATGATAATTATGTAAAGCAGATGTTTCAAGATGGTGTAACATTGTGATCTTCCTTCTACTTGTCCTACAGAACATGAGGTTTTCCTACGTAGGTAAGTTATTGTTTCTGTACTTCCTGGAAGATACTGTATAAGAATGGATTTAGGGGGTCAATTTTGGGAAAAAAGGAGGTGTGTGTGTGTCTTTCTGCTCCAGTATTGCTCCCTTTCCAGAGGTCACTATTTCACGTTGTTTGGTTTGGTTTGGTTCTGTTTGGTTTGGTACTTGATCCTACCCTGCAAAGACATTTCCTTCCTTGGCTGCTTGATCCCTTTAGTCACTTAGGGAGATTAATCTGATGAACTCATTTACATAGAAGAGTTGAGGAAAGAATGTGTTATTCTTTTCTGTGATCATTTGTTTCACAGTGGTGGAATTTTGTTATCACCAGGGAAAATATTTGGGGGAATATGGTATTCAAAAGCTTTATCATAGGCTATCCTACACCTATTTGGGGGAATATGGTATTCAAAAGCTTTATCATAGGCTATCCTACACCTATTTTCTTCAAAGGTATTAAATTATTTATTGCAAGCATACTTTCAAAAATGAATTAAGATGGTTTACATGAAATGGCTTAAAGAATAAAACTACTAAACTTTGGATGAAAATATAAGAATCATATTTAAAAAAAGGAAAATTGTTATCTTAAAAAAATTCAAGAGCAGAAAACAATGAAGAATATAATTTAGCTTTGGACACCTCATGTCTATGGCAAAACGAAGGCAGAACAATATAGCTTCTACCTTACGATAAGAGTCACTGTGTTTCTAGCTTTAAACTTGCAGAGGAATTTTCATTCAGGATTAAGACATATGTGTAAGACCAACAATCATGAAGGAAGTGGCACGAGTATCTCAGTGCTGAATAGTTCAGGAGAAATGGATAGACAGCAGAGAACATCAGAATTCTTAACCCATGGATGACATCACTATAATCTTCATATGCAAAGGAGGAGTTAGAATTGTTTTTACGTTTCCACCTTCGGTGAAAGAGTAAAGAAGTGACTAGATTAAATACATTTGGTAAAGTGCTAAAAACCTTATTATTGAAGCATACTATTATATTTTTAAACCAAACGAAAAATAGCCATTTGAGTTTTCTTATTCTTTTTAATTTTCAATTTAAAGATTTACGTTTTAGGGTTAAGCCAGCATTTTTAGGCTTTTTCTATGATTTGGCACATAAAGCAATACAGTATTTGTGGGTTTTGGACTAAGATGTTTTAATTAATTTGAAATGCTATTTGAAAGAGTCTGGGAAGGTCCAGTGTCTCCTGAAAGTGTGTATAGCTATCTTCTAAAATTTTGTTTTCTTAGATTTTGCAGAATGATGCATTGCTGAAGTCCAATAACTCAAATGTCTGGGTAACATTCATCAAGGCCAGGCAATCCCAACCTCTGCTCTTGGCATTATCAGGATCTTCAAGGAATATATCATTTCCAAGTTGTAGCTGTAAATGTCCTTGGTAGCGACATCAGTCAAGATTTTGCCTCTACACACAATGAATAGGAGATTAGAAATAATGCATTACCTCAATAAACCATTCCACCTGGTTTTATTAATGATACAGTCCTCTATAAGGCAATTTCCCAGTGTTACATAGACAGTTAAAACTCACATGAACTAGGGTAGAAAAAAAAAGTCTAATTTGCATGAAATCAGTTGGATATACTATGTTAAGACTTGAAAATAGAGGAGAGAATTGGGGGAAAAGTTTTAGAAATGTGTTTGTGAAAGAGCAGTGATCAAGCATAAGAATCCAAAAAATGCAATTCATGGAACTAAGAGTGTATTAAATTTCCAAAGTCCTTGCCCATGAATTGCAGATATATCCTTAATAGAAATAGAATAGTACAAAGTCTCCAAGCATGCCAAAAGTGAGCCTAAGTCATCATAACCTCATAAGTTTAGATTTAGGGGTTTTGAAGAATTTAGTTAGTTCCCATGCACGTCTCCAGAAAAATACACAAGAATATAAGATGTGCATAATATAGCTCAGAGCATGCATTTTAAATGGGCCTTCAGATTTGATTGTAAAAGAAGAATACAAATCTATGGAGTAGCTTTCTCTTCATTCCACAGAGCCTTAAGGGAAATTCATTCAAGTAATGCATGTGCCTCTTCCAGCTGTGACACTTTCCTCTGTCTTCTATATTTTGCTAGTAATAGAAAATTAGTATGATCTATAGATATTTATGAAGGCATATTTTACATATGGTTTAAGGAGAAAAGTATAGCTGTGTGATATATTTTTGGTTTTTAAATGCCTGCATATTAATTATGTCAGTATATCTGCTGTTAATTCTGAATATTAGTCAAAGCCATATTCAGATAGTGGTAGATAATCCCTTGGTCCTTGATAAGATGGACTTTTAAAAAACATTTAAAATTATTCATTGGAAAAATACCTTGGCATGCTAACAAAAATATGAAAATGACCTATAATTTCATCCTTATGAATATATAGTTAAAGTCCATATTTTAATTTTAGGACACATCCATGGTGAATTGAAATTTATTACTATAGAAGGCAAAAACAGTACGATCATTAACTTATGATCACACTTTACTTTACCCAAGTAAACTTTGTGGGCCCCAACTAGTAACTGGATACTGAGGATACAAAGAGGAATAAAACTAGGATATATCTCCGGATTGCTTATATTTTAGTCATGGGTACTGACATGTAACAAGTGGTTAGATTATAAGGTTGGAGGGGGGAAATGTAACGGAATGCAGGGTGAGATCACAAACAAGGGAAAAGTTGTGCTGTTGTGGATGTCAGAAAGAGCCTATTTATGGCAGGTCTCAGAAAAATGACTCAGAATGAGCTAGGCAAGTAAGACTGTTAAAGGTCTTCCAGGCAGAGAGAACTCTGTATTGAAGGCATTTTGTTATTCTAGGAAGAAAGGTAAATCTATATGACCCGAGGCTGGGCAGGAATCGAGACAAAGCTGAAGAAACAGACTGGGAACAAGTTGCATAAGGCCTTCTGTGTCCTGCCAAGAAATTGAATTTGTCCTGTAAGTGGGAAGTTACTGACAATTTCAGAGCTGGTGAGTCACCTATATCTGTAGTTCTACACAAATAATTGTGATACTGTAGGGAGAAATTGGATGAGGTGACACATGTTTGTTGTGGAATATTTCAGTTAGAGGGAGGAATCACAGAAGAATGTGACAGGGTTCACAGTTGGGGGCTCTGAGTTTGCAAGCTTGTTTACTAGTTGACTAGCGATGTAACCTGGGCAAGCCCTTCGTGCTCTGAGCCTCACATCCTCATGTATGAAACGATGATGAAACGGGGCCCACCTCAAAGACTGTGGTAAGGATTATATGAAGAAAATTAATGTGTTTGCCAGGAGAGTTGTTAATATTAGTTCTCTTTCCTGAAAAATGATCTTGACACTTTAACTCCTAATCTGTAACTAAAGTGATAAAATGTATTCAATGTTTTATACAAAAGGTTGCTAAAGAAGGCTATCCCATAGCCACAGGTATCCGACACCTGATTTTAATATTTATAATCCTTAAGTGTTAGATAGCTTTTCTTCCTAATGGCTGAAACCAAATATCTTATAAGTAGCTTAATTTTATTTCTTCTTTAGTTGTATAACGGGGAATGAGGAAAATGATGGTCCTTTTCTGTGAAGAATTGTTTATGGATATAAAGATATAAAAATTTCTTCTTATAAGTACATATTTCTTAACCTAATAGCAGACATACTGAATCAGAATACCCAGGTCTGGGACCTTGATATTGCATGTTTATTCTTTTAATCATTTTAATATTACCAGTATTTGAAATCCACTACCATATTGCTTCCTCCTTCTACTTCCTCCTCCCCTTGTCCTCTCTCTCTCCTTCCCCTCCTTTTCTTCTTTTTAAATTTCAGAACATAATATCTACATCTAAATTTATTTTAAAGATTTTTCTTTAATATTAACTCCTCCTTTATTCTAATTTGGGACATACAGAAATATTATACCTACAGGACCATAATCAGGGGACTAGGGTAAAATGATGGCAGTGGATGAGGAATCTCACAGTTTCACATTCTGTGTATTAAATTCTGTGTATGCATTATTAAAAATTCTTCCAGCTTTTGCTTCTGTGTTAATGATAATTATAATGACTTATATGTATAATGTATAACATAGTAATATTTACTAATGTATAGTATATAAAAATATATAATTATGGAGTGCTTACAGCAATTCTATGTCATAAAGATGTTAAAGGAGGACCCTGCCTAGTGTATGCTGTTGCCTTGCGATTGAAATGCCAGCTAAATGCGGCGTGGGGAACTTGCGCTTCAGGCAATGACACATTAGCCCCTTTCCCTTTCCAGTTAGAAGATCTCTCTCTTTCTGTGCATCAATAACTTATTCAATGTATGATATTAGGAAAGTTGTCTCACTGTAATATATCTGACAAGTCCCTCTCATTATCTGTAAAATCAGGATAACAATAGTAATTATATGTTTAGGGTTGCTGTCTCCAGTATTTATTACTGTTTTTCCTCTTGTTTTTATCACAATTAAAACTTGTCACCAATGACCTCAGCCTCCTGCTTCACAAATGTGAAATGTGTTCACTTAATCTTCCACTTTATACAACACTCACTCTAATGAGGATGATTCAGTAGTCAATAACCATTCCTTTGGAAGGAAAATAAAAAGGGTAGTACCTTGATTACCCTCACTTGAAATGTGGCTAACCTTATAACAAATTAATGTTTTACTCTTTACAAGTTATTTTTTTTTTTTCAGTCCACCATAATGTTTAAAATGTCAGCCTTACAACATGAGCCTCAAATCACAGGGAGTTTTGTTTAAAGAACAGGTCCCTGGGCCCTGTCTCCAAACTACAGAATCTGCATCTTGTGGGGAAAGGCCACATATCAAAAATTTTATAAGTATTCAAGATGATTCCTGTAAACATAAAGCTTGATAATCACTGGTCTAATCCCCATGAATCTTTTCTGTTCTTTGTTATATGTGTTAATATATATTTATATACTGTGTATGCATAAAGTAATTTTTTACCCAACTAATTTTATCCCTTTTTCTCAGAATACTTTCCTTTTCAAGTCTGATCTATATTAAATAGTGTAACATTCTTCCTTTCTAAATGGCTATCATCAGACAACCTTAAAGATGATCTGACGGATGTCACCTTCCAAGAGATTGATTCAAACACTGAGTATCATTGAATCAGATCAGACAACCAAGAATTGTACTGTTGTGTTTAGTACTAATGATAAACTTGAGAACTGTTTATTGATTGCCAAAAATCTGAATAAAAGTCAAAGTTCACAATGATATTTATAAGTCTGTATATTAGTGGACAAAACTTGAAGCAAGTAAGCTATATCAGGCCCATAAACATAATTTGTTTGGCTTGCACATGATTACTTTTGCAATTGTATTATTTGTTGAGACTTAAAAAATAAGAAGATTACAAGTAAAGTTTCAGATTTCCAGTCTCTTATTTCAAAATGGTAAATCTAAAAAGGCTGTGCCTATGGAGCCATATTGGAGCTGAATAGAGGCTGTCCCTTTTAGTGGATACGTGCACTTCAGGGAACCCACTTCACTCATTGACATTACTTGCCCAGCCCCTGTGGGTATGAGAGCTTGCAACTCTTTTTACTAGACGTTTGGCATAACATCAGCTATATAATCTCAAAAAAGCAACAATAGAAATAAACATTTGTAAGATGGGTATATGAATGAATGAATCTGAAAAACTAGCTAAATTAAAATTATTTAAATTCCAACTGTGAGATTATATAGTCACAATTTTTGTTAAGGACCTCTAATTTCCAAGCTATATAATAATTAGGCAATCTAGATTGTTTATTTTCCATTTATTATAGAGTTGAATATGAAATTCAAATTCTTACTACAATTATCTTTCTAATGTTCTTCCAGAAAAAGAAACGGGTTAGACGTTTCTAATTCAAAATGAGAATCATCCTGCAATCTTCAAACTGTTATACTAATTATTTTTATTCTCCTATATTTACCTAACTAGAAAAACTAAACTCACAGACTTGTATTTTCTAGGGTCATATTGCCTTTGGTTTGGGGAATAAAGAATTTGATTCTGTGGTAATCATGAATTGTATCTCTAACTGCTGTCATAATTTGCCATTTATACAAGTATGACTTAATATTTGTTAAACTAGTTTCATTTACAAGATATATATTTATCATCCAAATTCAATATCCCTTGAAAAGGATACTTTGAACCATTATGCTTATAAATATATAAGAATATGTTGAAAATATATTGAAACAATGCCATGTATAAGGCCCCTCCCTTTCTTTCTGCTCACTGGAATTTTCCAGTAGATTATCTTAAAACCTGTGTTCTCATCAGAATGAAGCAAAAAGAGAGATATATTTTTTAACTTTAAGAGTGTCAGCTTTTTTATAGAATATATTTCTAGGTTCTAATTATTCATCTAACATAAAATGCTACTGAGAATGTAATTGGCCTTGGTCTTTTTCAAGAATTAAAGAAGAGAGTATTTTTTTTTTAAGGGAGAAATTGCAAAAGTAGGTCATATTGCCTTAATCCTGTATTTGTTATTTTAAAAGATGCAGACTGAAATAGAATAAACAGAGGCAATACAGACAGTTGTTCTGTGAATCACAATCCAAACTCAGAGCTGGCACAGATTTGAGGAATGCCCATGATTCTTATCCAAACTAATGTCTGGTATTTATTCAGGTTAAATTCTTTCTTTCTTTTTAATGTGAGAATAATTCAATAACTAATACATTTCCTTTTCATTCCCCAGTGTTCTAGTTAGAAGTTCATTTGAGTAGTATTCACTCAATTAATTTTATCTCTTGATTTGGTGGGCTTAATATTCCTACCAGGCTTTGAAAACATGGCTGAATGAATTTATGAATGAAAATTACCACATTCTAATTCTGGCCCTTACCATTATTTTTCACAACCTTTAGTAGCAAGTCAATCCCAAGTCCTTTAACATCTCTTACTTTCAAATCCCTGAGAAGTGTTGGTGTTGCTGCAGTAAACATACATTGGCATATCAAGTGCTGCCAAAGTGTCAAGCATGACTTTTGTTAGGAGTTGCAAGTAAAGGTAGAAAATGTTTGTAAAAATAGTATTTTTCCACTTTTTATGTAAGTGACCAGAATGCTGTGAACCATATTTATAGATTGATAAGTCATTTAGAGAAATAAACAAAACTCTTTCTTTAAAAATATATTTCATGTTGATTTCATAGTTCTTCACTCCCGTGGGAAAAAAAATCTTCTTGATTCTTAGCATAAAATATTAGCTCTATAGCAAATGGAGCTTTTTATCCTGGCATACCTTCCTATTTAGTCTCCAGGACCAAATATAACACAGCATAAAAAGTATAAAACACTGTAGGAAGACTTTTCCTCTTGTTATTTTTTAGGAATTTTATGAAAGTCTCATAATTACCCTAAAATATTTTAAATTTATTTTACTTAAGAAAATAAATACACACAAACAGATTTTTATATGGACTCTGGGAACAGAAAGAAAACTATTAAGAATAATTACAGTTTAATGTTAAAGATAATAAAACAGTTAAAATGTGTATACATTCATTATCTCTACATTTTGTGAAATATTATAGATGACTTGCAAGCCTTAAAATATTCTTACTTGCCTGCTGTTATGGACTGAATTGTGTGTCAACCCAAATTTGTATATTGAAGCTGTAACTCCCAATATTACTGTATTTGGAGATGGAGCCTTTAGGAAGGTAATTAAGGTTAAATAAGTAAGTAAGAGTTGGGCCCTAATCTGATAGGACTGGTTTCCTTATAAGAAGAGGAAGAGACACCAAAGATTTCTCTCTGTGTGCACACAGCACACAGAATAGAGTCTGAGTGAGGATACAGCAAGAAGGCACCATCTTCAAGACAGTAAGAGAGGCCTCAGCAGAAACCAAACCTGATGAGACCTTAATCCTGGACATCCAGCCTCCAGAACTGAGACAAAATGATTTTTTGTTGTTTAAGCTACCCAGTCTGTGGCATTTTGCTATTACAGCCAGAGCAGACTGATACACCTGCCCACAAAGCTGGTATGGTGGCTCTTCCAATTTTTCCTAGAGATCAACTGATCCTGTTCAACTTCGTTGGGAGTGAAGCTTCTGAGGAAGAGTTTGAAGGATTGGCCAAATTCACACTAGAGGGCTTCCCTGGTGGCGCAGTGGTTGAGAGTCTGCCTGCCATTGCAGGGGACACGGGTTCGTGCCCCGGTCCGGGAAGATCCCACATGCAGCGGAGCGGCTGAGCCCGTGAGCCATGGCCACTGAGCCTGCGTGTCTGGAGCCTGTGCTCCGCAACGGAAGAGGCCACAACAGTGAGAGGCCCGCGTACCGCAAAAAAAAAAAAAAAAAAAAAAATCACACTAGAAGAATGCATAAGAAGTGTCAAGGTTTTTTGACGATGAGGAGTATTGATAACTTGGCTACTTCCGCCTAATGTTTCCTTTACTGTAACAATTGCCAAATCAGAAAATGTGTATATACAACAAATTACCTCTATTTAATTATCTACAGCAGTATTCATAATTATAACCACCATTCTGAGGGCATCCTAAGTACCACTTAATGAATTTAGTATTCTACTAAACGCTACAGCAAATTCTTAATATAGGCATTATTAACCCATTTGGCAGATGAGACCGAAGCTAAAAATGTTTAGTTTCAAGAACATGCCGTTGGAGAAAATCTATTTTGAACCATAGTGTGATCCCAAAGATCCCAAAGCTATCATACTAATGTATTATGATGTTTTTTTTTTAATTTCTTAGAAATTTACTTATTTATGTTTGGCTGCATTGGGTCTTCGTTGCCGTGCGCGGGCTTTCTATAGTTGCGGCAAGCGGGGGCTACTCTTCGTTGTGTTGCGCTGGCTCCTCATTGCGGTGGCTTCTCCTGTTGCGGAGCATGGGCTCTAGGCGCGCGAGCTCAGTAGTTGTGGTACGCGGGCTTAGTCGCTCCGTGGCATGTGGGATCTTCCTGGATGAGGGCTGGAGCCCGTGTCCCCTGCAGTGGCAGGCGGATTCTTAACCACTGCGCCACCAGGGAAGCCCTATTATGATGTTTTTTTCAAAAAGACAAATATATGGGAAAGGCCTAATATGATTCAGATATATCTAATGAATATGTAAAAATATTTTTCCCTCCTCTCTTAATTTTCATTTTGCTTTGTTTTCTGGAGAATTTAGATTTATTCTCTGGCTGATTATATATGTTTGGGTCTGATTTGTCAGAAGGATTTTTGTTCATACATGGCCCTATTATAGCCACTTTGAATCCAAGAAAACTCATGTAATTTTGCATTCGTAGTACAAGTCTCTCAAGAAGTTTCATCTAACCACACTTTCTCAAAGACCATTCATAATGAAGTAAAACGAGCTAGCACTGGTGAGAAAAAAACAACAGATCATTTTGGATGCAGCCAATGAAAAGCTGCCAGGTGATATTAGAGTATTAATGTAGTATTAATTGTCTGATAATTAATGACAGTTTTCACTGGAGTTTTTGTATCAGCAAGAAAGAACATGATGAAGTACATTTATCTATTATGATGCATTTTACTTTATTTAAAATTGGAAAACCTTTGAAGATAGCTTTCTCTTTCTTTACAGATTCATTTCCTTAGTTTTCCACAGAAATTAGTGGAATCTGTTTTTAAGCCACTAAACCAAATAACTCTATAAGACTCTGCTGAATGTGATTGTGACAGCACATCTGAAACAGCTCCTCTCTCTTTTCTCACTGATTTTTAGGTTTCTGACTTGGAGTTCTGTTCTTTTTCTCTTCCATCAGTTTAAACGGAAAGAAACCAGTTCCAAATTTGGCTGTCAACAATGGAAAAAAAGGAATCTGGAGTCACAGGATCAAAGAGGTGTTTCAATGAGTTTTAATGGATTTTTATGCTAGCCTATAAACGGAACAATAGAAAGGAAAATAGGATTTATACAAACCCCAGAAAAAATATTTATGTAATACTAATTATGCTATATCAGGTTGTAAATAAATTTTAAATAAAGACAATAAAGAATTTATCTCCTTTAAAGGAAAATAATTCTTAACAGCCAGACATGACCCATGATCAAATGCATTAAACAGCAAAATTACTAGGTTTTCATGAAAATAACAGGAGATAATATCTTCTGATGAATGGTAACGTGTATACATGTGTAGGTATATATGTGGGATTTTATGTGAGTGTTTAAGTATGTCACTCTTCTTTAACAGCTGAAGGAAAAAATGTTCTTTGGAACAAAGCTGGGACATAAAGAACAACAAGGATAATCCACCATAGCCCATATAAGAAATATTAACAAAATAAACAATTTGAATTCTTATTATCAGAATATATACCACATATATACAAACACATGCACAAATGATGATGAAGATAGATGATAGATAGATAGATGGATAGATAGACAGATAGATAATCTGTAAACCTGAATCCAACTCGTGAGCAATCCCTTACTTATTTTACTATAAACAAATACTTAGTAATTTAGGTTGGTTAAGATGCCGGAGCTAAAGCAATTCAACTGTCTACTAAACCCATCATTTGATTGTGAAAATTTTGAGTCTAAAAGCAGTCAGAAATGATGTGAGAAGATAGCAGTATAAACATAGTACAAGGCTCTAAAGTTAATGAAAGGTCAACTTTCAAATGGAAAATTGAGAACACATCTATGGGAGGAAGTAAAGCTTCAGACAGATATTTCACTTGTAATTGAAGACTTCTCGATGTGACTTGAATCTACCTGATAGATTGTCACATTTTGAAACTTCTTTTTTTATGTATTTTTGTGCTTCTTTTTTTCTTATCTTAATCCTTATTGTATTTTTGCAAAGATAGATACATTTATTTTTTTCATGTAGTTTTCTCAATGCAGTGGCTTCATTTTCTATATCTCAGTTTAATTTGACAGCAAAGAGGAAGGGCAAATTAAAACCAAATGCCTCTCTTCTTAATTAACCTTTTCTTGAGCACCCTTATTTTGGGAAAAAGGAGTCAGTGGACTACATGTTTTAAATTACTTGCCCAAAGTAACACAGTGAGTGAATAGTGAAGCTCAGGCGTTTTGGTTCCTAAATCCACATTCTCGACCACTTCACTTTACTGTCTTTCTACAAAACTTTGAAGATTTTAGAGAGGACACAATGCTTGAGATGATTGTTGAAAGATGATTAACACTGTTTCAGGTGGAACAAAAGATGAAGCTCATTTTAGGCTGAGGACTTAGTGTGAATAGGGGAGAAAATGGTATATTCCCAGAACTCCAAATTGTTTGGGATTACGAAGCTAATAGAAGAAGCAGAAAAGTATAAGATGCAGCTGCAAATGGGGATGGCTAGAAATGATGGTGTCTTGGGCCAGAGAGAGCTGGGAATCCAGTGTTTAGGTAGTAGGCAACAAATTGCATAGTTGAGAGTGGAGAGAACAGGAGGCCAAAATAACAGTTTAAGGAACCACTTTATTAATCTAGGGCAGATGTCTGCAAACATTTTTCTACAGGGCCAGATAGTAAATATTTTAAGCTTTGTGGGAAAAAAGAGCAAACTAAGGATATGATGCTGACACTTGAGCGAAGAGATAAAGCTAAAAGTCTGAAATAAGGTAATAATTGCTGAAGAGATAATTGTAATTATGGCAAAGAATCAGATTGGATTCAGAATCTATTAGAAGTTTGAATTTTAACATTCTGTGATTGATTGAGCATGGAAATGAAGGAAGAGTCTGCTGTGCCTCTGAGGTTTCCTATTTAGGTGATAAATTACTCCTCACCTTCCATCCACTCACACACATGCATGTACATGCACACAAGTACATGTCTGAAATAAGATTAGAGAAGATAATAAAATTAGTTTTCATTGGTTTCTCTTTGACACTTGTAAAAGTTTTTCAATCGCTCCTTCTGGAATACTTTTCTTCCCTGGCCTCAGTGATGCTGGGTTTTCCATCAATCTCTGACTCTCACCACAGGTAGCTTGAAATATGTAACCACTAAGGTTCCTTCCACACTTATTTAATATTGAATCAAATCAAAGATGATAAAGAGGGGGCAGCAAACATAGACACTACTTTCAAAAAACTTGGCCATGATAAAGTAATAGAAAATAAACACACATACACACAACTATCTTCTCTAACTGTATAATAAAGCATCTGAGAAATTAAAAGAAATCATTAGAGATCAGAACAAAATCCAGAATTTCCAATATTGACATGTTGATTCTAAGTGCCCTAGAGACTGGCTTTTAATGGGTATAGCCCTGCTCATTTGCGAAAGTTTACAAAACTTGAACCCTAAGCCAGGTAGAATGCTAAATTGTAGACCCCTACATTTGACAGGTATTCTCAAGGGCCAATAACTTCAGGGGGTGAACTGAAAAAACAATGTTGACCCCATTAAGAACTGGCAGAGATACTTGCTTACCTCTTTGAAGAAACCTCTGCCACAGTTATGCTGAAAAACTCTATGGAATGAAGCACTCCTCAGTTGGCATAATACCTATAATCCTCCCAACTCAAATGCCATAGTGATTATGTCTGGAAAGGCCAGTGTCCTCCACTCATAAACACCCTGAAGAGCAATCTTACAGAAAGAAGGATCTACAGAAAGAGGAATCTACAGAAAAAAAGCAGAAAACAACACATTAAGCAGTGAACTAGAAAATTACTTATGAAGGCTGAGAGTTTCTTGTGTCTTTGAACATCCTCAGGTGGATATACTCCTTCTATTGATTCTGAGTCCATGAAGGGTGAGGGACAAAGCATTTTCCCTACATCAATTCAGCTTTTTCCCCCCAACCTCCCTGGTGTGTAACCGTCATTCTGAGTCACTGTTGGAAAAGAGGAGCCTTCCTGTCCCAAAGTCATGTTCTCTCTTCTTGCTGGTGTTTCATCATAACTTATCTAGATCATTTTCAGTTTCTGTTAGCAGATCCTTGGCTTGACTCAATGATTTAAGCCAGTAATTCTCAAAACTCATATAATCTTGTTATAGGCCGAATTATATGCCCCCCTAATTCATATATTGAAGCCTTAATCCTCAATCCACAATCCTTAGAATGTGACTGTCTTGAAGATTAAGTCTTTCAAGAGGTGATTAAATTAAAATGAGGCCAATAGAGTGGTCCTTCATCCAATCTGTTTGGTGTCCTTATAAGAAATGGAAATGAGAGACATCAAACAGCTGTGTGCACAGAAGAAAGACCACTGAGGGAACAGCAAGAAGGTGGCCATCTGCAAGCTAAGGAGAAAGGCCTCAAGAAGCTAACCCTATTAACAGCTTGATCTTGGACTTCTAGTCTCCAAAACTGTGAGAAAACAAATTTCTGTTGTTGAAGCCACCCAGTCTGTGGTGTTTATTCATGAGAGCCCTGGAAAACGAATACACCTGGAAATGCAAATTCTTGGGCCTATGCAAAACCTACAGAATCAGAAACTCTAAAGGTAGAGTCCAGCTATTTTTATTTTATCAAGATTTCCAGATGATTCTGACATACAGTAAACTTTGAGAACCCAGTGATTTACTCTATCTTGCTGAGGAATGGGTTGATATGATCGCTAAATGAGTTCAACGCAGCAAAATTCATAATGGGTCTTATTTTTTTTATCAGTATCACCACTTCTCTTTCCTCATACATTGATAAATGTTCACAGGGGTTTAAAGGCATATTACATACTAAGGGAGTTTATGGGGAATAACAAAACATATAAAATACTCCAAAGTCCAAAGATTTACTAATACAAAAAGGAGGAAAAATGAAAAAAATATTATAAAAACTAATGCAACACCTGAGCTGCACAGGATCAGTTCATATTAGTTTCCTTTGTATTTGGAGACTGACACAGGAGAGGTCAGATTAGGGGATGAAGGTGTTTTAACTTGTTAGGTAGTTTATACTTTTATACATTACACAAAATAAAGGAGAAGAAACAGTATCCTAAAGGAAGGAAAGAATGATGTAGTTTCTGCCAGAACTTGTAAGAATGAAACAGAAATGAGAGCCAACTGAAAGAGTTCCCAAGGCCAAAGATGGAACAATTTGAAAGACAAAATATAGTATGAATTATAATCCAAAGTGTACACTAAATATCCATGAGTCCATACTGATATAAATACATGATTGGATGAATAAATAAGCCAAAGGGGGACAAGAGACACATCTCCCATGCAGAGGAATTCCAAATAATTTATGTAGATACTCTGACCTCAAGCAGGGTGAACATGACTCCCCACTTCTTCAGTGTGGGCTGTGCATAGTGACTTCCATCCGAAGAAGACAGAGCAGCAAGGGGAAAAGAGTAATTTTACAGAGACTTGACAATGACAAAATCTCAGCCAAGTGGTCGAGATTAACATCAACAATAAGTCATATTGATAGTATATACTCTTGCTATGATATGAATGAGGATGAAACTTTATGTCAGTGGTCTTCTTCCAAAAGCTATAACCCAAGAATAATCATGAGGAAAACATCAGAAACAATTACAACTGAAGGATCTTCTATGAAATACCAGATCAGTATTCCTCAAAACCAGCAAGATCTTCGGGCTTCCCTGGCGGCGCGGTGGTTGAGAGTCCACCTGCCGATGCAGGGGACACGGGTTCGTGCCCTGGTCTGGGAAAATCCCACATGCCGCGGAGTGGCTGGGCCCGTGAGCCATGGCTGCTGAGCCTGCGCGTCCGGAGCCTGTGCTCCTCAACGGGAGAGGCCACAACAGTAAGAGGCCCGCGTACCACAAAAAACAAAACAAAACCCAGCAAGATCTTCATAAAGGGAAGACTGGGAAACTATTGCAGCTAAAAGGAGCCTAAAGAGAAATGAGGACTAAATATCATGTGGTATCCTGGATCAGCTCGTGGAACCCAGAAAGGCCATGAGGTTAAAAACTAAGGAAGTAAAAAATATATATGTAAGGAAACCTGAGTAAAGCATAGCTTTAGTTGAAATAATAATGTACCAATACTGGTTCATATATTGTGAAAACTGTACCATATTAATGTAAGATATTAATAATAAATGGAACCAGGGGTGGTGCATATTGTCTTTGCAATTTTTCTGTAAATCTAAAACTATTTTAACATAAAATAAGTATTAAAAAGAGAAATGAGAATTTAGCATAAGAAAATTGTTTTGCAGACAGGAAAGCACTGTCTAAAATATAAGGGGTTTTTGTTAGGAAGTCCTTAAAAGTTTAGAAACAAAATGCCAGGAGCTTTGGGATGAGAGAGCTTCAGAGAGAAACCTCATGGTGAGGGATGGGGAAACAGGAGGAGTGACCATTTAATAGCTGTGTGACGTTGTACAGGAAACTTAATTTCTTTGAGATGTGAAATCATCTATAAGCATCACTCATGCTGTCTTCTCTAACTAATTCAGGTTATATTTCTGAGGAAGCATTTGGGAATTGTAAAGTAACATATAAAATTTAAGGTGATGCTGTTATTGTGTGTTTTCAAATGTTGTTACTATTATTAAAAACTCCAGTGGAAGAAGAGAGTATTTGACAAGCAATCTGGTAGAAAAAGGCATTACAGGTAAAGAAAATAGAACAAGTGTGAAGGAAGGCAGGCTTAAAGGGCAGTGAAAAGTCTATATTCATTCTGGCTATTTGAGGGAATTCTGTACAGCTATGCTTAACTTTATTCAAGCTTAATTTATTTGTGGAAATTTTACATTCCATATTTAATATTTCTGAAATTAATTTATGCATATGATATGAGTTATGCATTCTTGGAGATCATCCTAGTTGTGTGAAGAAAATTCAGGAAGGGGACAAGATTTAAGGCAGAGGGACCAATTCAGAGGCTGAGTCTACTACAGTCAACAACACAAGAGATGAATAGAGCCTTGTCTAAATTTGTGGCAGAGGGATTGGAGAAAAGTTAATGCATTTGAAACATATGTTGGAGATAGAATTGATGGGACATGGTAATGCATTAGGTTGGAGAGTGAGGACAAAGCAAAAGTCAAGAGCAAATACCAGGTGGTGTCATTTACTGAAACAGGAAACAAAGGAGAAGAAACAAGTATACAGGGAAATACAATATGTATACTTTAGATATGTTGGGTTTGAAATATGCATAGGACATTCAGGTGGAACTGTCTAATATATACTTTGACATATAGATCCAAGTATTAAGAGAATGTTACCAGCCAGGGATGTGTGTGTGAGCCTGTGAGCATACAGAATAACCAATATTTGAACTTTGGGCAATGGAAGAGATCAGCAAGGAAGAGTAGTAGTGAGAGACAGGAGGCTAGTCTGAGGGACACTATCATTCTACAGATAAACCTTAACTCCTGGTGAAAGTCTCACCTAGTAATGCCCCAATCAGTTTCCCAACTTCATCTCACTAGTTTTCATACAAAGATGCAATATAAACCAGATTAATCTGTCTCAAACAAAAATGTCATATTCTTAACCCTTGCTTCATCATTCTGCTCTGTCCTCTTAAAATTCTGCCATTATCCCAGGCAGCAATTCATTTATTATTCACATTTTTATTTAGATTTCCATTTACTAAGTGGAATCTTATGGAGGGCATTCCATAGCAATATCATTAGGCTGTTTATAGCCCAGTTTATACCTTTCCTGCAAGCACCTTGAACTCAGTAATGCTTCTTTTCAACCTCACAGTAAATCATGCTTTAGGGTTACTGTTGACTCCTAACTCATTTATACTTGCTGTAAAACTCAATAAACACAACTCCATTCCTTTTTTTTTTTTTTTTTTTTTAGCATTTCTTATTTTTTTGTGTGCTTGTTTGTCTTGTCTTTAGGTAGACTGTATGTACCTAGATGGCAGGGACCACTCCCATTTTTCACATCACCTAGCAAAGTGCCTTACTATTAACTACTTGTTAATTCACTGATTAATTTTCTTACTTAGAAAAACAATTTTTACTTGCTGAGGTGAAAAGAGGAGGATGTGCAACCTTGAAAGGGCTGTTTGTAAGTAACAAGTTTATTGTATTTTATTTTTCTTATAGTGATTCAAATGGTAGGCATTTCTTATGTTAATGATGAATAGAAACAAAGTGGTTTTATATGACAAAATACATTTACCCTTTTCAGCTTAGAGCAATAAAAAATAGAGTTAGACATGTTAAGATCACGATTTTTCTTTTCCTTCTAATCACCATAATATGTATAACACTTTTCAGTTTTATGTATACTTTAAAAGGATTCTGTGTCTGACTTAATTGCCAGGTGTTTTTCCTTGTCATCAACAGGTTTGGAGAGACATGGCCATCAATTTCTAACTTCAAATCATTCACTGAATGTTCAAGAAATGCAGACTCAACAAAAAAAAGGAGTTTAACAAATTTAACAAGTAAGAAATTGCCTGACATTGCAGTCACACCCCCCATAGGAACCATTATGAGTGTTTGACCTCAAAAAAGCACCCCATTGACCCCAACTTGGTCCGCAAAATGGCTGGCCACAGAAAACCCTCCTCCACCACAATGAACAAGGCTTCCTCTTTTGAAATGTCTCCAAACCACTCCCATGAATCCAACCAAGGGGTGCAAATATACCTGAAGACTAGTTTGAAATCCCTCCAAACTCCACTTCTAAAAATCCCCCCTTACTAGAACAATTGCTACAACCAGAGGCTTTATACATATTTCCTTTAACTTTATAAAATGTACTCAATGTACTCTCTTAATACCTCCGATCCCTCACAGCAGTTGGGTTCCCTTGCCATGATTTATGAATAAGTAGAATTTGTTAATTTTCCCTAACTTAATTTTGTCTTTGACACAAATACATAACAGTAAAAATAAGGGTGATGTATTACACTTTTAATATATTATTTTAAATTATCCAAGTGAACATTACTACAAATTGTTGAGAAATTATAATCCTTTCTAGAGAAGGTTTTGATGACCCTTTAGGTAGGGAGCCTCATGTTATACATTCTTTGATGTGCGTTCAATGTGTCTATTACATGTTGCATCAGGACTAAGTTCATAGTTCTCTAATCATTTTTAACACGGATAAAATATCATGGTGACATTTTCCTCATGCTATATCCTGATGCACCTGAGAGAATCTGTCGAGCATTTCCAGCCTTTTGATGAGCCTTGTTACAGCCACAGATAATGGTTTTTATTTTCATCTGGAAATAGGTTTGCAGGTTAAACCTTTAATTTTGTAGCAATTGAAAGGTTAACACCTTCTGTTAAACAACAGAAGAACTGTATAATGGTAATAAGAATCCATTGCACCACTGCGGGGTAATATCTAAATATAAGGAGCTTGACATGTCAGTTACCTGGTGTACAAGTTAATATGAAAGACTTTAACTCACATTTATTCTTTTTGTTTTCTCTAGCTTTTCAATTGCATCCCAAACAGCAAACTGTTAACCTTTCAGGGCCTAATCTATAATTCGTATTCTGGCCAACAGTCGATTTACTTGACTGAAAGTGTCGTTGATACAAGGAGCAAAGGATCAGGCATTTAATGGATACACAACAAAAAGCTCAACTCCATGAATTTAAATCCATCTTACATTAGAAGAATTTATAATAAGTTTATGGCAATAAGATATCAAGATGTTAATATGAATTGACAGGTTTCCATGTGATTAGATGACAGAATTACAGCCCCAAATGCCACCTTTTTGTTGGAAATGTAAGAAACACACAGATGTATCCAGAAAGATAACCATTGTAAAGACATCTGTCTACACTCTATAAATTATTTCTTATATCAGTGACTTATCTTTCTACAATGAATCTTAGGCCATTCTGAAAATATGGCAAAGAAAAGAGATTAGAGGTTTGAAACAGGCTTCCCTATTTGCTTTTAATGATGCTCCCACTTGGGAAAATAGACAACCTTGTTTTCAGATACTAATACACTAAGGTGTTTTGCTTTTTTAAAATTAAAACTATTGAGAAGTAAAATATATATACCCCTTTATGTACCTTTCATAGGAACAGACTGATTTTAAAGGTATAGGCCCTGTTAATTTAAATCAAGGAGATTGTCTTGATTCTTCAGTGACTCCAATCAGTGTTGTTTGTACTCTTCATGTATTCAGCATTTATTACTTTTAGTGCCTTATTACTTCATTTGATTATAAGCTCCATGAAGTCGGGAATCTTAATTTACCAACCATTGTATCTTAAAGAATCTAGCAGAGGATGTATCACATAGTTTTTTTCTTTTTCTTCTTTTTTATTGAAGCATAGTTTATGTACAATATTATCACATAGTTCTGTTTTCTAAGTAGAACAAATAAGTAATTAGATAAAATAAATAAATATAAATAAGTTTTTTGGCATTGTAATGGTGTACATGTGTTCTTACATGTTTATATATAAGGTTTTCTACTATTCATTTATTTGGTTTTACATTCTAGGATGCTCGTTTTGGAAGACAATACTTCCATTCTGAACACATCTATGTTTACTTGATTTTCAGCCAATTGGGTTAATGAAGAGTCAAAGTGCTTATTTGTTATGCTGTACATGCAACATAGAAATAAATGTTTAATTTTTTTCCCACCACTTTTTTTTTAACATCTTTATTGGAGTATAACTGCTTTACAATGTTGTGTTAGTTTCTGTTGTATAACAAAGTGAATCAGCTATATGTATACATATATCCTCATATCCCCTCCCTCTTGTGCCTCCCTCCCACCCTCCCTATCCTACCCCTCTAGGTGGTCACAAAGCACCGAGCTGATCTCCCTGTGCTATGCAGCTGCTTCCCACTATTTTTTAATTGACAGTTGTGGATTTGGATGGACACGATCTATCATGTCCATCAGGTTAACAGAGCCATCAAAAGGGCATAGGTAGGACCCGGAATCCTCCAACACCATGTCTGATGATTAGCACAAAACAGTGTGCTGATATTGGCAGGAGTCCCCTCCACCCCCTCAACTCAATTTCTCGCTTCATTGCTTTGCACCCTTGTGGGGCAGCAGAAGTTTAAAGGATGTCAGCAAGAATATTCTTGTTCTCTCAGGAATTCAGTACAAGAGGATAAACAGCTATACCGCTGGCCAAACTAATAGTATAGAAGTGTGTGACTTAAGTGTTTAATAAATGCATGAGCATTGTACAAGGCCTAGGGGATCTTCCTCAGAATTATTGAATTTGATTGATTATATGCAGAGTTCACTTGGGGTAATTTCTGTTGGAAAACAAAGTTACAGATTTTTCAATTAGATGTTACAAACATCACATTGAGTTAATTGAGAACCCACATTTAAGGTCATATTTTGTCAAATATTTCTGTAAATGTAAAAAAATTTCAAAAGAAAATTCACAGAAATAAGTCTACCTCATTCTTTCTGTTTTGTGTACTTGTAACAGACAATGTTTAGGAGTAGTTTAGGGTTCAGAAACAAACAGTCAGAAAGCTCTACACATATTTTCTGTACTCCTCTTAATATTTGTTTGTATAAATACTGAGTACTGTGTTAGTTAAGGGCTCTTCATCCTTTAAATAAGTATTTCAGAAGAGCAAACAACCTATGACTTGGGCAGTGGAAACTTGTGGAACACAGGTCTGCTATTTAGAGTCTAAAGTGTAAGGAACTACAATTTATCTGGCCAGAGCCTGCTGCTATAAAATCCAGTCATCGAAAGTATATTCTTTTCATGTCACAGAAATTTTTACTTGAACTCACAAGACGTTTAAACGAAAATCAGTGATTTAAATGAAAATCAATGTGGTTGAATTACTACTTCTACAACATACCTGCAAAGAGCTGATCATGGTTGTGTGGTTAGGGTTGAGCTCTGAGCTACGGATCATGACTCTTAGACCCATACTCAGGCCTTTCAGATAGTGTTTATCACTCAAATTTCAACCATCATTCATTTCTTTCTCTCTTTACTATGACAGGAATAAAGTTTATCCTGAAAGGTACAGAATATATGACTATTTGGAAAACAGACACAATGTATTAAAATACAATCAAATAGAAGTGTTGATCCAAAAATATGAAAAAAAAAAGATTGATTTTATCAATTCAAAGAAACAAATTATTTTCTGATACACAGCTGGTGAATATTATGTGGATACTATTTTATGCTAATTAAACCCACTGGCAGAACCAGATTCCTTTTCTCTGGAAACATTGCTAAAGCCTATTTAAAGTATTAGAACATTTTATGAGGTCAGGAGGAATTGACTGTATATTTTTAGTTTCCTCAGTCCACACAGGCTATTACCACTATGGATAAAATCAGTTCGACTATGTCTAAAATACTTAAGGTAACCTACTTACTTTTGTTTACTGGTGTGTAGGGGAAAAATCCTTTAAGCTTCTTATACTACAGTTCACTCCTCATTTTTAAAACAGTTTTGAATTGGGCTGAGTCCTGAAATCAGAAAATCGCCTAGGGGCAGACTTCAGCAAAATTTTTGATAAACGTAAAGCTTTTCTCTCCCTCGCCTTGCTCTTTTTCTGGCACCCATTTTAGTAATTAGTTAAACATTTCCTTAAAGAGTTCAACGGCTTCTCCTACAGGTCTAATTTCCAGTGATGTGCTCCATTATCTGAAAGGACTGCTCCTTTCTTTTCTTCCCTTGTTTACTCACGATCCCCATTAAAATGTTCATGTTCTCAAAATATTTCTCAGTGAGTCAGGAGAAAAGCAATTGGATTGAAAAAGGTGAATAAATAATCTCCTGAAGTGTATGATTTAGAAAAAAATACAGGACAGATTTTTCTTTGCACAAATGATCTTTCTCATCAGTATGGGTAATAAGTCCTTTGAACTAAATTACTTTTTAATGTCCTTCCCTCCTCAGGATATTAGAAAACAAAATAAAGTGAGTCATGGAAGAATTAGTGAAGATGAATTTCGATAGAAGTTCAGATAAATCTTAACAGGTGTCAATTATAACGCTTAAAAAACTACCCAGTTGTCTTCCCATGAAACCATCCCTGCTTGGTGTTTTGGAATAAATAATAGAATATGAAAGAAAGTGCCAAATTTTGAAGTAGAAAAATAAAAGTGAGTAACAAAACTTAATAAAAACTTTATATGAGCACAAATAGTCCATATACAAACACAAGACATTCTAGTCTTGAATTACTAAGACTTTATTTTTTTATCTAGGCTCTAAATTTAGATTACAAAGATATGATTTCTATTTGAAAATATTTAGATGCCTCTCAAAATGTTAACAGAGCATGTTTATAGTTTTATTCTGCACTATGTTCAAGGTGTAGAGAGTAGTTCAATTAATTTTTCTTTTTTTTGAAAGAAATAGATGCATTTTAATTACATAAATTTTAAAACAAACTGAGATTGATTTTTAAATTTGGAGCGATAGAAAATATAAACTTTCAATAGTTTTATAAGAAATGAATAAAAATATTCTTTTTCTAATAGTAATTTTGTGCATTTACTTCTAATTAAATCATAATTTAATAATAATAGCATATTTTATTAATAAAAGTTTTTCATAGTAAGGTAAAGTAATAGATAAATTCAGGGAGAAAAGAAAAGATAAATATTATTGTTTATAAGCTTATTATTTAACTTTGCAGCCATTGTGACAGTATATGCACAGAAGAATAGTAAAATTGTATGCCAGTAAATCTCCCATAAACCAGTGACACAAACAGTACATTATTGTTTTTTAACATATGAAATAGTAGATCCTTGATATTACTTATAATTTTGGAATCAGAACATTGTATCTCATATAAAATCCACAGACGAACTGCTTTGTTTTCATATTTTCAAATTCTCCTACTCTACCTCTGCCCCTGCTGGCCTGCCAAGCAAAACACATACACAGTTGAATCAGCATATAGGAAAGAAAATTTTCAATTTGGAATCATAATTTGGTTTTTGGTTCTGATTTTCTTTATTGACGTGTAGTTGACTTACAATATTATATTATTTTCTGGTGTACAACATAGTTATTTGATATTTTTATATATTACATATCATACGAAGCTATTATAATGTGATTGACTATATTCCCTGTGCTGTACATTACATCCCTGTGACATATTTTTTTTTTAATCTCTGATAGTTTGTACCTCTTAATTCCCTTTACCTATTTTGCCCATCCTCCCTACCCTCTCCCCTCTGGCAACCAGCAGTTTATTCTCTGTATCTGTGAGGCTATTTCTGGTTTTTTGTTGATTTGTTTTGTTTTTTAAATTTCACATGTAAATGAAAGCATACAGTATTTGTCTTTCCCCATCTGACTTATTTAGCATAATAGCCTCTAGGTCCATTCATGTTGTCACAAAAGACAAGATTTCATTCTTTATTATGGCTGAGTAATATTCCATTGTGTCTGTGTCTGTGTCTGTGTGTGTGTACATGTATATATATCTAATATACATAAAACATTTCCTTTATCCATTCATCTGTTGGTGGATACTTAGATTGCTTCCACGTCTTGGCTATTGTAAATAATTCTGCAACAAACATTGGGGTGCATGCATCTTTTTGAAGTAGTGTTTTTTTTTGTTTTTGTTTTTTTAAACTTCATTTCTTTTTCTTAATGTTTTTTAAAATTTTTATTTATTTATTTTTGGCTGTGTGGAGTTTTCGTTGCTATGTGCAGGCTTTCTCTAGTTGTGGTGAGCAGGGGCTGCTCTTTGTTGCAGTGTACAGCCTTCTTATTGCAGTGGCTTCTCTTGTTGCGGAGCACAGGCTCTAGGCACGTGGGCCTCAGCAGTTATGGCATGCAGGCTCAGTAGTTGTGGTGCACAGGCTCAGTAGTTGCGGCACACAGGCTTAGTTGCTCCGCGGCATGTGGGATCTTCCCGGAACAGAGCTCGAATCTGTGTCCCCTGCATTGGCAGGCAGATTCTTAACCACTGTGCCACCAGGGAAGCCCTGAAGTAGTGTTTTTGTTTTATTCAGGTAAATACCTAGCAGTGGAATTTCTGGAGCGTACAGTGGTATTTTTAAATTTTTGCAGAAACTCCTTGATGTTTTTCATAGTGGCCGCACCAATTGACATTTCCATCAACAGTGCATGAGACTTTGTTATGAATTTCTATTAAACATTGGAGTTAAAAATAGTTCCCCATAGGTTTGATTAAACATTTTGCTTATCATTATCTTCCAGTTATTTGTTTGTGCAGAAAACAAAAATGTTTTTAAGTTAGACTGAATTCTTTGAGTTCTAAACAATGGCTTAATAGTGCATAAAAAATACTTAGTTATAAATGAGAATTTTTATGTGACTATATCTTGATGTTACTTCAAAGTTGGTTTTTCAAATACTATTGATGATAACTTCCCAGAAGAATTTAACACCTTGTTTTTGTGATACTATCACATACTGCATTAGCTATCAAACCAATGACAATTATTAGGTTGTAGTTTCACATCTGATTTGTTATCATCTGGTTTGTCCTATGTAATGCACTTAGTCCATTATAAAATAGAAACTAAACCCTTAAAAGCTGGAACCTCCTAAAACCATAGTATATGTGAAAGAACATAGTTGATAGAGGTTTTAAAAATATAATGTATGAAAAGTTTTTGTGAAGGGCTACACAAATGAAAATCAGCATCAATGGTGTCCCATTAGAGTTAGGGTATAACAGGAAGTTACTATCAGTCAGCCCCCAATATTAACTGAGTGCTTACAGTGGGCCGGGTACTGCTTCAACAGCTGGGAATACAGCGATGACTAAGGCAGGCAGAGCCTTTCATCAAGAAGCTTAAACTAACAGGAAAAGGTATACAGAAAAGGATACAGACAGTAAACATAAAGGAAATTTTATGATATTTCATTCAGTGATGACTTTTATGAGCTAGATTAAACAGAGCAATGTGATTGTTTTTTAATCCATATATGGTAAAAGTACTACTGGTTTGGATAACACCACCCAAGATACATCATTTTGTATTTTGGTAGCCTGCCTTTAGTATATCTCCCGGATGTTGAATGATAAATTATATGCTGCTTATTTCTTCATCTCTTCCTACATACATTTATATAAAGAAATTAGTGATTTCGCATGCAATTTTATACCTATGAATCTCATCTTGCCTCTTCCCTGTGTTTTATAATGAGGACTTATATGACTTTTGACTCATTGTGTCTTAATCCCCCGAGTTTAACACCAGCCCTATATTACTGAATAGCATAATTAAAATATTTAAAATAAAGATACTACTTGGATATAACTTGTAAGATTCACTCGAGTAACAGCTGTGGAGTCAGGATTAACCCTCCTTACATCTTTGACCAGAGAGTGTTGGAAGATTTTTTTTTCCCTCTGATTCATTCATTTACATTGTTTGTTACATAGTTGGAAGTCTTCCTAACTAATAACATCAGGGCCAGAAAGAAAAGTGAGGGCAAGGCACAGACATCTGGTATGATTTGTTAGCACCTAAGGAAACAGAGACTATGAGAAATCCAGTAAAAAAAATATGATTTAAGTTATCCAGAAATGAGACCACCTGCCTTCTGGGAAGATTCACAGCCTGTTTCTGTACCTAAAGAATATGTGCTGGGGACCTAATCGATTATCCTGGATAATTCATGAAAATAAATGAATTTTTAAAAAAAGGAAAATAAAGCTCTATAATCTGACAGTTGATAAATTGTTCAACACTCCACCTGGGAAATAGATATACATGCAGATCAATTGGAATTAGTTACACTATGTGACTTTATAATACATACCCAGTAAGTTACAAGTGATGTTAAATATGGCCTATTTGTAAGGTATTTATCATAACCTAAAAAATAAATCTAATGTTATATGTTTTTTACATTTTTTATTAGAAATAATAACATTTGGGGGATAGGGCAAAATACACAGCATTTTCCTCAAATTTTTCATTTTGTTATATCAATTCATCCTTACCCCATACAGCTTTCATTGGCTATTGAATTATTAACTGTAAGGGAAACTTCCTTGTTAGGATTTTTAGAAACTAATATCAAAAAAATTTATCTGTCTAAAAGTTTGCCACTCTTCAAATGTGCTTTCAAAAGTCATTTTGCAGGCTCAGCCCTCCACTTACCAAAAAGTTGTACTATAATAAATCTTATTTTGTGATTATAATGTGACAGAAGTTCAATACAAAGAAAATTTGAAGCTCATAACAATCAAATCTGTTGCGAGTAGATGAAGATAGTCTTGTAAATTGCTCTACACAAAAAATTTAGAGCTGGAACACTTGGAAAGCCTTTTAACTTACTTTTTAAAGTTACATCCTTGTCTGACAGTTCCATCAGCAAAAAGGAAATGCTTATTGTGTTTTTTTTAACACTAATCTAAAATGAACTGTTTAAATAAATGACTTTGCTCCACTTTGTCACTCTCCTCAACCATTTAAGGACAAGGACTTTTATTTTTACTTGCATAATAATCACGATATGAAGCACAGATTTTAAAGGAAAAAAAAAATACCAGTTGTTTCTAAAAAAGCAAATAACTAGTTAGATCCCAAAGCTTTGCAGTGTGTAATATAACTGACTGTTAATTTAAAAATACCATTCTTATTTTTCAGCCCTTCAGTTTTTGTGACCTGTCTCTGCATTAAGAATGAAAATATCCAAAGTTCAACATCTGCAAAATAGACTAGAGTTCGAATTACTTATGTTATACATATATCTCCAAAAACGTTGAGGGTGAATCCACAAAATCACAAAAAGGCAAATGCTATTTAAATAAATTTCATATTTGCATTCATTTGTAAAACCCATAGTTATGCCCCAGTTAATTTATGAGAAGAAACTGAATTTTTGCATAAACAATTTACTTAATGCAGTGTTAAATGGAGGTCCTGAAGTTGGGGTGTCTATTTAACTGGTGTGCCATAGAGATGTTGTAATGCCCCTTCCTCTTCAGGCAGGGGTTCTTGACCAAATATTCTGTACACTAATTAGACTGAGATAGTTTATTCAAAATTAACATTGTTCTACCACCAAATAATGTACCTGTGGTTTTAACTACCTCCACAGAGAATGTTCTTGACTTTAAACATCCATGAGGGAAGGGGATAGTGGTAAGAAAATAAACTCAAACACCTAATCTACACTCTCTGAGAGTTATTGTAAAATACCAGCGACAATATAAATAATTTGAATTTACTTATTTGCCTTTTATGAAATAATAGAAGCCTAAAATTGTATAATGTGGTGTTGTAAATTATACTGATGGGGTGATGTGGTCACAAAACATCAATGAAAAAAATAATTAAGAATCATAATATTAAAGATGGAAGTGTCTTTAGTGATTATGTAGTCCAACCTGCTCATTTTAAAGATATAGAACCTGAAGTCAAAAGAGGAAAATGGGATCTCGTGATTCCCTCAAGAATAGTTACCATTTTATTGATCATTTATTATATACTAGCCACTATGCTAAACACTAAACACAGCCCTATAAAATAGGAATTTTGCAGAAGAGAAAACAGGTTCTTTAAAGTTAATGTAAGCTGTCTAGGGTCACATAGCTGGTATACAGGGCAGCTAGGTCTCAAATCAGGCCCTGCTTGACTCCAAATTCCATGTTTCTTTTATAATTTGATTATAATGTGAACTTCTGTTGCATTATAATTACATAGCTCCTTTGCCATCATGTTCAATGACACATGAGCTAATGTGTGACTGAGCCTCCTGACTTATACTTTGGCTTGTGCACTGATATGAGTAATTTCCCTCAAAAATAAGAGTCAGGTGGAGGACACTAAACAAATAGAATAAAGAAAGAAAGAGAGAGAGAGAGAGGAAGAAACATTAAACACAGACATTTAAGCAGTAAGCAGATATTGTGTCACTTATTACAAACATATTTTAATGAATATTTCCATTTTATATTAATTTTAACATTATATGCAAGTAGAAATCAAATACAATAATATTTCCATATCTGCTTCTTGCCATATAAACCTCTACATTTTACTCATTGATGGATACTTATGGAAAACTTCTATTAGAAGCCTTACCTCTTTTTGTTTGTTGTCTCATTTTTCTGTGGAAATCTTAACAGAGTTGTAATGTATTTAGAATGAATAGTCTATTCCTTTTCTACAGGTAGAAATGGTTCAGTTATTTCTCATCACAGTTGAATGAGATTCAGTCAGATTGACTCCAATTTGCTGACAGGAAAACTGAGGCATTAAAATTCAAAGAATCTTACTACCTAAGAACTCCCAGAGACTTTAAAGTTTATTAGTCAAATATCTTATCTTTTGGATGATGAAACAGGTCCAGAGTGAATAACCAATTATCTTCAAGGTCATAATTCTTGTTAGTGATAGAGAATGCCTAACTTAAAACCAAGTCTCATCTTGTTTTCTCAAAGCCATGTTACCTCTCCATAAAATTATAATTTCCATAAAGCACTGTCTGTGGTTGGTTTAGATCCAGTATTTAGCTGCCAAGTAACACCATTTTGCAAAATTTAGAATACGGCCATTTAGAGGCTTGTACGCAAAACTTCCAGGGTGAAATGGAAAGCTCTAGGTATAAATAAATTGGAATGTTGCAATACTGTGATGCAATTCTGACACTGACCATCCAAAGTTAGTGCAGATTCTGCAAGTTAAGGTCATGGTCCCAACAAGACTGCCCTCACTTCAGAAGTTACCTGCAAGTTTGGGATCTCCAGTTCACCTGCACTTCTAATCACTGACTACATTCAAGGTTGTATTCAAGGTTTCCTGTGACCCCCTCAGGTTTTATTATTCAGTAGAATGACACACAAAATCCCATACAGCCATATGTTAATGATTACAGTTTTATTATAAAAGATACAATTCAGGACCAGTCATGTAAACAGACACATCAGGTAAGGTTTGAGAGGATCCTGAGTACAGAACTTTCATGTCCCCTACCTGTGGGATTTAGATGTGTCACCCTCCTGGCACATCAATGTGTTCATCAGCCAGGAAGCTCACCTCATTCTCAGTGTCCAGAGTTTTTAGTGAGGTTTCATTATGTAAGCATGATTGATTGACTCCTTGGACACATGACTGAAGTCAATCTCTAGCCTCTCTCTCCTCCCCAGATGTCAGGAGGTCTAGCTTATATCATGTGGCTCAAAGCCCCAAACCTCTAACCATGTGGTTAGTCTTTCTGGCATGACCACTTCCCAGCCTGAGTCATTTCTTTAGCATAAATTTAGCTATGGTCCAAGGGCCCATCATGGATAAATGACACTCCTCTCTCTCAGGAAATCACAAAGGTTTAGCAGTTCCCTCTTAGAAACCATGAACAAAGAACATGAACAGACACATTCTATTTTCTCCAACAAAGGTGTACATGTTGAATTAAGGGGATATTTTCTCTTGCCCCCAAAACCTACTACACCAAGAAGACAAACAATTTGGCCCACAGTAGCCCTAAATAAAGGTTGAGTACTGCTTTATGGACCATGTGCAATTATGCACACAATATGTACTTTGTCCAAAATTGCAAAAACCTCAGTAAGTTTCCTGAGTTTCAATCTATTAATACAATAAGATATAAAGGAATGAATAAGTAGCATTTAGTAAGAGCCACACACATCACTGAAATAACCAAGCACTTAATTCAAACACACAAACAGCCCTTCAACCACAAACAAATCTAGAGCTTGAAACTGACAGAATCCATTAACTGAGAATATTATAATAATCTTAGTAATTAATGGACTGTAAAAGGCTTCCAGATGGCATAGACAAATACACTTAATTATACCCCATCATTCTTGCTTGTATTTAGAACCTCCAGCACTGTAGGATAATCCTGAAATTTATATAGTTATGAATTATTGTTATAGCCATATGGAAGTGCAATTTTGACAGAATTACACATCTAAAAATCTACTTATTCAACAAACACACAACTTCCAAAACTTTGTGCTTAAATTTTTTTTAAGTTATTAATTTCTAAACCATAATATTAATAAACTTTTTAATGTCCTTGCACAAATTACTTATTCAAGAATCATGTCATACTTAGTAACTAAAGACCAAATAGCAGATTCATTTAAAGAACTCAACAGTGTGCCCACATACACACAAAAAAGGCAAAACAAGACTAAAAGCCAAAGCAATCTATTTGAATTTGCTTTGAGTTATCAAGTAAATGTATTTTTTTCCTGGATAACACCTGTTTCTCATGTTATATAAATTGCCATTGTTATTAATACACTAAAATATTCTTCCCCCAAAAGAGCTGTGGATTTCTCTGAGAGCCAACCATCTGTTAAATACATTTATTTAAGATGGTTTAGGAGCATCTGGGGAAGAGAATATAGTGATATAATAGAAGTTTCTGACTTTTTTGTAAATTCTAGTTAATCTCTTGTAAAACCAATCTACAGTACTTCATTAGAATGATACATGAGGAAGGATAGGAACCATTATAACTATTTAGAAATACCATTTGTGCTACTGTTATGGGGCCACCTAATTGGAAAAAAACAAATGACACGGAGTGAGTACCCCAGTCAACTCTCATTCTACCACCTTTGGTAGACACTGCCATAAGCAGAAGGCCTACAGAGAAATTATAAGTAGGAATAAGCCATCAAAAGTATCCTGCATGTACAGCTGCTTTCTTATCTGCATTTTGATATTGTCCATTATTTCTCAAGTTTAGTATTTTAAATGATGTTTGATATAAAGTCAACATCTGACTAAAACATGGCACTTTGTAAGTCCTCCTAGGTATGCAGTATAATTTGAGATCATTCAAATCACTGGATAGCAGTCAGGAAAATGCAAATCAAAACCACTTCACACCTACTAGGATTAATCTTATAAAAAAAGGCAGATGATAACAAGCACTGGAGAGGATATAGAGACATTGAAACCCTCATACAATGTGGTTTAAGATATAAAATAGTGCAGAGTTTGGAAAACAGTATAGCAGTCCCTCAAAAGCTTAAACAAAGGGGTATCACTGACCCTGTAATTCCATTCTTGGATATATACTCAAGAGAAATGAAAACATCTGTTCATATAAAAATTCATACACAAATGTTCATTGCTATTTATAATAGTCAGAATGTGGAAAAATCCAAATGTCCATCAACTGATAAATGAATAAATAAAATGTGCTATGTCTATACAATGGAATATTATTTGGTTATAAGAAAACTAAAGTACTGATACATGTTACAGTATGGATGAATCTTATAAACATATATTAATTTAAAAGAAGCAAGATACAAAAGAACACATATCGTAGGATTCTGATATAGGAAATATTCAGAAGAGGCAAATTTATAGAGTCAGAAAGTGGTTACCTAAGGATGGGGAAAGTTGGAGGAAATTAGATAACTATCAATGGGTATCAGGTTTCTTTTTTGGGTGGTGAAAATGTTCTAATATTGATTGTGGCGATGATGGTTGCAAAACACTGTGAGTATACTAAAAACTTGACTTGTCCATCTTAACTGGGTGAGTGTATGGCTTATGAATTTCAATAAGGTTATTTCAAAAATAATAGAAATATTTCTTATTTTATCTTGGGATTAATGTGCTTAGAATTAATTAGTAGTAAATTCAGTCTCATCTTCTCTCAGAATACAGTTTAATATAGGAGGCAGAGTGTATAATGAAAAAAAGGAAAAGGCTAATAATGATAGTTAAGGTAGTATTAAATAATGAAATCCTAAAATAGTAGGAAAATAGTGGATAAAAGAACCTTTCCAAATGAAAAATTGCCATCGTGTAGAGGTTCCTGGGGATAAAGAATAAAGATGCAGCATGAAGCAAAAGCAGCTCCAATTGCTTTAATCTAATATTCCATGGTGCTGTTGACAAAAAATGGAAAATCAATTAAAATGTACCAATTTGAGGATTGGTGATAGAGAGGGGAGCTGGCATACACTAGGGAGCTATTCCATTTATATACCTAACTTAATTTTTTTTAATTTTCTTAATATTGTTCCTTCTATGGCTTAAAACCTTAACACTTTCTCTCTTTTCAAATACTCTAACTACACACTTTCTTTTACTCACTAATGTCTACTGAGGTGGATACTAACATACTTATGTGTAAAATGAGTATTTTGTATATAAATATTTACATGTCATTATGCCTGGCTTAGATTTAATGAAGAGACTCTTCCAAGATACAGAGAAAGGGGACTAACAAAAGCAAGGCAGGCAGATACAGGGAGGCATTCTCTTGGGAGATCAAAGGCAGAGACTAAGGATGTAGGAAAATCAATAGGAAATAAAAATGAGAAAGTACAAAGAAACACAAGTAGAGAGGCTAGGTCAATACAGGAGAAGAAAAGAGAGAAGTAAGTAGTTTTTAGGCTTGTCAGTCCCTTCATTGCACAGTATTTGTTCCTGAGTTAGCCATTTCCAGATGTGATTGGCAGCTGATATTTTTGGGGGGGAAACAAGAGGTTCTAGTTGTTATTTCAGGAAACATGAAAATTCCAAACCTTACCAAAGGTACACGGAGGAAGACAATTGATATGCCTCCTGGGGCAGCCTTAAAATTGTGTTGGGTTCACTTGTGGTTTTAAAGATTTGGAAAAGAGAAGCAGAGTGAAAAATAGGGAAATAGGGAGAGAATATCTAATAAAAATTGGTATTTATTGTGTACAAGTTATTTTGAAAAAAAATATAATGAGATCATGTATTTTTATCATAAAACATCATATGTTTTATATTTTATCAATGGTTAGCCACAGTTAGTTACTTGTATATCCATACAGTGGTTAATATCAGGAAGACACCTCATCTTTTCCTAGATCTTCAGCCTCCATATCTTTAAGAGGACAGACCCTTTACTCTTCTATACTTTCTGATTCTTCTATATTTTAGGACCAGGGAAAGATTTAGAGGATAATATTCCACTTATTTAATCCAAGATTAAAGACAGTCATTTGTTTTTAGTTATTTATAGACCAAAGTGTAAAACATGTTATATTAATAAATGATGCTTTTTAGGATTGGATAAAACAAATAGCTTTGGATATTTTTCTAAAAGTGTATAAAATCAAGAGGAATTCTTCTGATACTTCTAACAGATTTGACTCTTAAGAATTTTTAGAATAAAACACAGTGTCTTAATTTTACCAAGTTTACTTCAAAGAGAGCTAGAAGACTTAAAGAGATATAGACATATGAAACATACATGTGAAACACATAGCTAGAAATGATATGTCACAGAAAATATCATCCAATTTTATATTTTCTTACATACATTTTCTTACATACCTATTTTATTCGATTAGGTTGCTCTAATATTTATCATTAGTGGTAGAAATAGCATATTAATTTTATTTTGAAATCACCATTAGCAATATAAGCACATATATTTATGGTTAGGGCTTATAAACAGATTTTGGGTTTTGTTAATTTTTTTTGTTTTGTTTTTTACAGAATTAAAAATGAAAATTGAAAATTTTTCTTCAAGACCTTTGATGTTTTAAAATTTGTTTCTTTAAATATCTTAACACAGTAGCAGAACACTAATATTTTCAAGTCCTTTTTGCAACATTTTATTGCATGAAATAAACATGTATTGTGCTTTGTCCATGAACACAGCACTTTTCTTAGTATTAGAAAATTGAAAATACACTAGTCAATAAATCTAATACAAAGCATATTAGCCCACTAAGCATTGATTTTTATTCTAAGAACACTAAGGGTCGACTCTGTTAGAAATATCTGAAGAATTACTCTTAATTTTATACACTTTTGGAAAATCCTCCAATACTATTTAACTCATTGTTTTATATGATCCTAAAAAGCACCATTGATTAAAGCCAACTCTTTGCCATGGATACAATGTCCTGCCTGAACTGGCCTTGTTTACCTCTAGGATCATCTTGCCTTTAGCTCTAGATGCACTGGACATGCTGGAGTTCCATCAACATCTCAAGCTTGTGCCCTTACCAGCTTTCGTGGCATCTTTCTCATTAATCTGGAGAGTATTCCTTCTAGATCTTCATATGCCTCACACTTTCCCATCATCAAGGTCTCTGCTGACATCATCTCCTTGGAGACATCTTCCAGAACAACTCTATCTAAAAACCACTCTCCACTCTATCAAGCTCTCTTTTTCCAGATTGATTGTCTCCATACTTACATTATCTGATTACATACATTGCCTGATTTATATGATGAATGCCTTTCTTAATTCCTTAGTGCCCATCTTCCTCTCCTGTCTTGGTTTTTATTGCATCTTATTCTTCAAGTTTTTATTCTACTACACTGGCCTTTCCTGCTTCATTCTCTTTTGTTATCTATTCCTCTATTAATTTAAACTTTGAGCACTCACAACTCAGTCTTAGCCTCTCTTCTCTATTAGTTTAGCTCAGGTGCTTTCATGAAAGCTTTAAACTTTGACAACACTTTAAATAATATCAACACGTTGATGTTTCAAAAAGTAGCTCAAGACTCATATTATCAACTGCCTTCTTAATATCTACACACTAAGATATTTCAACATTAATATTTCTAAATGGAGCTGTTTACCCCACCCCAACCCAGTGTATTCCTTCACCATCCCCAATTTTCCCCATTCCCATAAATAGCACTCCATATATCCAGTGGTTCAAGCCAACAGACCTAGAAATCATGCCATTTTCTCTTTTCCCAAAACCAGTCCATCACTGAGTACCTTAAGGTTTATCTCCAAAATACACATTATATCTTCCCACTTCTCCCCATCTCCATTGCAATTACTTCCTCCATCTTCACTGTGATCACTCAACTCACATCTCTTTTCTCCACTCATGTAATATCTTCCCACTTCTACCTTACTCCCTGCATTCCATTTTGCACATCATAAAGAAGACAGAATATTCTCTTCCAGTACATTAGGTCACTCCCTGGCTTAAACTCCTTCAAATGATTTTGCTTTGCTTTTAGAATATAATGTAATCTGCTCATCATGCCTGATAGCCCTGCCCTGGTTCTTATTTACCTTCCCATTTTGATTTCACTAACCTCTCTCCCTTAGTCCACAAGCTCTAACCATAACGGCCTCTTTTCTGCTCCTCCAAAATTCCAAGCCCTTTCTGCCTAAAGGCCTTTCTATTTCCTTCTCACCTGTCTGAATATTGTCCTGCTCTTCAAATAACTGCAGGCATCAGCTCAAATATCACTTCCTGGAAGAAGCCTCCCCAAACTATCATTCATTCATTCCAAAATACTGATTGACTTTTTTCTCTGTGTCAAGCACTATGAATAGGTGGAAATATACTGTTTTCTTCCTTCTTGAAGCTTAGATTCTATTAGTAATGATCATTTCAGAAGTTTCTATAGTACTTCACGATTATAGTTTTGATAATTCCTGACTATTTAATAGATGTAATTTTTTGCAATATGATTTCAACATTTTAAGGCTAGAGAGTATAATTAAGAGTCTGACTCCAATAATTCCCTGGCAGTCCAGTGGTGAGGACTCTGAACTTTCACTGCCAGGGCCAGGGTTCAATCCCTGGTCAGGGAACTAAGATCCCACAAGTCATGTGGCATGACCAAAAAAAGAAGTCTGACTCCATTTCTGTTGTTTGACCTCTGACATCTTCCATATATACCCTTCCTTTCCTTCCCCTCACCCCCACATGTGGGCAAGGTAATAAGAAAGCCTCCCTTGGCTGCAGGGGCAATTCAAATCATGCAAACTCTCCCTCTGGACCTTACCTTTTAACCTCAATAAAAACCAGAGCCAACTGGGCTGCAAGTCTATCCTCCCTACCTGCTTTGTTCACTGCAGACCAAATCTGAGCCTTTCTCAGAGAATTCTTTGGTTGTTTGTGATGTTTCTATTTGCTGTCCATTGGTGCTTATGTTTCATTTGTTCTAACTTCCATAAGTTTTGGAGAGACACGCTGCCCAGCATTCAGCAGAGGTTGCTAAGTGCTCTAATAAAACAATTGGCACTGTGAGCAGGACGCTGTGGCAATGAGCGTCAGTGTGAAGTATCTTCAATCTCGACCTCTTGACTCACAAACTAAGTCTATTACACACAGTTCAGTGGGCTTGAATGGGATCAACCAATTGTTGAGCTTGTGTGCTTGCATTTGGACTGTGCCTCTTTAGGTTGGCTTAGCTAGGTTTTAGGAATCTTAAATTTATCCAACCTGACCTGGCCCTTATGAGTGAGGAAAAGTGGCAAACAGCTTGATCTTGGGTAGAGTTGGGGAAAGCAAGAAAGGAATAGAGACTGAGTTGCTTAGACAACATAAAGTCATTGTGATGTGTCTGACCAGGCACTGATTCCTGTATTTCCAGAATACTGTACATTAAGGACGAGTGGATCCCCTAGGTGGTCACTAGTTACTGTGTGGCATTCAGACCCCGATGGTATGGACTGATAAGGTAACAAGGTCAAGTGTTGGGCTTTCTCTCCACCTTATTTCACAAAATTTTGATCCACATTGGGATTTCCCAAAGAAGAAAAAAATTACAATAAAAATTCTCCTAAAATATACTAAATTACAAAGGTATGAATAATATCGCTATAAGGAAAAATAATT
Organism: Delphinus delphis; assembly: GCF_949987515.2. NCBI lineage: Eukaryota > Metazoa > Chordata > Mammalia > Artiodactyla > Delphinidae > Delphinus > Delphinus delphis. Next base: position 39,353,745 of record NC_082686.1, read on the forward strand.
GTGATAATGAACAAAATTTGTTTTTGCCAATAAAAATCTTAGGGTGAAATTCAATGTTTGCAATGTTTGTGTAATAAAGGAAAAGGGAATAATTGGCTTTATATCTAAGCTTCAAACAAGATACAATAAATTATTTATAATTAAATTTTTAGCCCTAAGGGTATATCTTACTAAATGGGAGTCTTTAAATTTGCCATTGCAACCCAACAATATCAACTAATACAAGTTAACAAATTATAATACAGGCTATAAAACCTCCTAAAGGAAAGGATAATTAGTCCAATGATTTTCCCCTCCAGTAGTCTAAGTGAGACAAAATAAAAATAAATGATACCTGACTATGAATTATCATAGTTCAATGGCACTTCCTATAAACGTTTAATCCCACACATTATTAAAAATAACAAATTCTATTCAACTGACCATTAGAAAATACTTTGTTGTGATATTTGGGTAACCTGCTCTGCTCAGTGCCTCTTTCAACAGCCTCTCAGTTACAATTTGCTTTCGTCTTTGAAGGGTAACAGTACACCTTTACCTGGCAACCCATGATACCTAGTACAACAGACATCATACATAAACTATGTACCTCCACCACATCCAGTTATCCCCCAGAATCCAGGTATGACATTTATTGATGATGTCCTTTCTACACCCAAACACAGATATTTAGAAATATTTATACACAACATATTTTAAAGACATGTGTGAGAGTAAAACATATACATTATTTTTCTCTAGTGGTATCCTGGTCAAATCAGTGAAGTAAAACCAAAATTTCTGATTCCGTATTTCTTTAAATTTAGTTTCATTGAGATGAGCTCAGTTTTCCTTCAAAATAATGACTACCCTGCAATGAGTTTTACTGAGTTGACAGATGTTTACAATATGCATAACCGGATACATACATAAACATTTAAGACTTCTATAGAAGTGCAATTGAAGTAAGGAGAGGAAAGGAAATGAAAAATAACAGATTATTTCTTATTAAACTCATCCAGAAAGGGCATGAATTATACAACTTTATGGTGTATTTGCCACCAGATTAATGGAAATTTATTCACAGAACTCCCTAGGAACAGAGATGAGCATATACTATTTACATTTCTCATTTTACATATTATAAATTTATACGTGTCGATAAGTTATATACTTAAAAGACCAGCAGGCAAATCTTTAATGAGAAATGATCTTTTGATCTTGTTTTGATGTTTAGTTACATGTGGAAAAATACGGGAGTTTAAAATGTTTACATCAAACCCCAGAAGTTACGTTGCATGAGGACAAGAGAGACTATATACTTATTAAAGTCTTGACGGTGCAGTTCTAATTTAGACTAAAAATGATTACTTTTGTTTCTGTTGCAAATACTGCCTTTATTATTCCTCTTGACACAGAGGGGTATCTTCCATACCAAGTTCTGGATGTGAAATAATTCAGAGGTTCATTTAAAAAAACACTCCTGTCATTTTCTGCTAAGAATTTTAGAAACAACTGCAGCTTTTCTTCTGCCTTTAGTATTATCTATAATATATCAACTATTGCTTTCTTATAGAAAAGCTGCCACATGAATGAAAATATATTCTAAATAAACTTTTCAGATCCCAATGATGTTGCAAAGGAGCACTTGTTATATAAAGAGTTGACATGAGGCCAAAATATAATAAAAGATGTTTATAAATACATTTCTATTTTGTCAAGAGATGCGTAATCCTTTAACTTCAAAACTGAGCCACAAGTTAACAAAAGAAAATCAAGAAGTTGATTTCATAACCATTAAAAGATTCTATTGATCTTTACATTTGCTACATTTCAATTTGCTAGAATATGGTTCTAATGACACCAAACCTTGATTCTGAAAATTATGATATGAATCACAAATTCTCACCAGTCACCTCTGGCACACAAAAAGGGGTGGCAGTTGGTGTTTGAGAAAAAGAGAGAAGATTGTGAAAATCTAGGGAGTAACCAATTTCAGAAACGTCTTAACATGCATGGTGACAGTGGATTATCTTTAAATAAGAAGGGCAGAAATAATTTTCTAAACACATGCAGATTATTTCTTAGTTAAGATTATTGTATTGAGAACCCAGAGTTTTCTCAGTTGCCTCCCCAAACTCTAGAATCCTGTAACTCCTGTTCAGTTTATACTCATATATCCTCGAACAAAATTATTCCTAGGAGGGAATATTGTAAATGTAGTTGCCAACTGAAGAATGTTACTTGCCATCTGCTCTACAAGAATTAGGCCACTAGCCACTGCAGCCGCTGACCTTCAACGTACCCTGAAAGGAATTCGGGGTGGAATGAGGCACTCTGTGCTCTGGGAAAACTGGCAGAAGAGGCCATCAAATATTTAGATATTTTCAGGAGAAATTTTGTGCATCTTCCCATTCCTAGAAAAGCACTAAAATTATTACCTCCTCTTGACTAGCGGCAACTTTCTACTGAAATGTGCTCTTGGTTGCATGCAACCCCTTCATCTAAATCACATGTATACTGACCTCTCCCCACCTCTTCAGAAGAGTTCCTCAGAGCTATCTGAGAGGCTGTTTCCAGGAATACAGTCCTCAGTAAGACACTGAATAAACTTGACTCACAGCTTTTACATTGTGTTTTTTTTTTTTTTTGCAGTTGTCACACTGTTGTGAATTATGATATTTTACCTGAGCAAATGATTTAATAGGCTTTCCCTTAACTTTCATGTTTCAGCAAGAACTTCTAAGTAAATCTTACGTGTTAAGATTTTTATGGAAAAGAAAAAAGTGGTATTTGTGAGTTTCTGCATGAATCAGAAGATATTTTGACATTATTCATGTGGAAAATATTTATGTACATTCAACAAACAAAATTAAACCATGTTGTGTTCGTAACCACTTCAGTGTATTATATGACAATTGTGTGGTAACTGATGTATTATGTGGCAGTTGTTTTTCCCAAACAGCTAAATATTTTCCATAGATTGTTCCTTTTTCCAAATGAAAAATGCGGACAGCTCTAGGAAGTTTGGGAAATAAAAAAAATGTTTTTGACCTCCAGATCAAATAATTTTATTAATATTCAGTAACATGAACATCCATAAAAGAGACATCAGCATATTTTCTGCATTCCCTTGATTTATTTTATGTGAATAAGAAATCAACCATATATTCAAAATGGATATAACCTTGTAAAATATTATAGGCTTTTCTTAACCCACAGATAGCTGAGAAAAAAATACATTAATAATTTACCACCCTCTACGAAGACAATAATATAATATTCTTCATTAAAATCTTTAACCATTGTAATGTTTAGTTAGAAAGCATTTCAAGAAAATTTTAACAAGTATGTTCACAAATTTAAAATATATAAATTCTCCTAGATCTACATATGACTCAGCTATTTATTCTCTCTCTTAAGTGGAGAAATTACCAACAAACCAGAGAATAATTCCAAAGTCTTCACTTGATCTACTTTTCAAAAGTCACACTTTTTGTTTAACTGCACATAAAATGGATAATGGTTTTTATGTAAGAAAATCATGTATGTTCTCCCTACCTGGCACCCTACCAACAGATCCAAATATATTAGACCAATTGTTAAACACTTTTAAATTCTCCTTTCTGGGACATTTTCAGGGAAAATAAGTCAATACACTTGACCAATTTTGTTGAGCATTTACCTCTACTTCTGGTGCTGGTGTGGAGGGATGAGTCTTTCCCAACTCATTCGATACACATTTGTTGAGCAATAACTATGTGCCAGGTACTCTGTGCTGGTTATAATGGTGAAAAAACAGCCATGATGCCTAAAGCTATCCTACCTGGGGACTGGGAATTCCTAATTTGAAAGCTACAGGGAGGATAAAATAGAAACTGGATGAGGAAGAGACAAGATAGAGCAATCTCTTTGAATTATATGTTTCAAATATACAAGCCAGAAAGAAGCTTCTGTGAATAGAACTTTTTTAATATTGAAAATAGCCAAAAATATTTTCAGCCTTTTGGGGAAAAATGTACTTCACTCCTATGAAAAGGAGAGTTTTGTCTTTAGATATAGAGAATTCATACTTCTGCTTATGATTTTGAGTCCTTTTATCCTCCAAATTCATAGAGTGGTCATAAGGAACTATCAGTTCTAGTTACTAATATTCCCTTCCAGCTGATAAGGCCATTTCAGTGCCTGTTCTTAAAGTATATGAACATGGTTTGAATGCACCAACAGTTATTTTATTTTTTCCATAGATATAACAAATTAAGCAATGTAGATCAAACAAAAAATTCTATGTTTCTGTGTGATTAATTCATTTCAATGGGCTTCAACTTTCACAGCAATTCAATATCAAAATAATTTCTTTCCTGAAAACCCTATTTATTAAGGTCTACTTTAACTTAAGAGTAATACAATTTTTCTCTTAAATTTTCGTGTGTGGAATTTCTCTCATGTAATCATGAAATAAAGTGTAGATTCTAGGAGGCTAAGCTTCATGGCATATTCAAAGAATGGACTAAGTTCCACACACGTATACTGCAACTAGCTTTCAAAGCTCAGTTCCATCAGAACTCTCATCTCTCATTTTGTTCACTAAGAATTTAGTTTCATGTTACAGTGTATTCTTGTATAACTGACTTTGTAAGAACTCTAAAAACATGGTGGGCAACACTCTGCAGAACCCTCTCAGGCAGGGATGCACAGATGGTTGAACCCAGAATATCAGAGCCTTATTATGAGAAAAAACATACTAACTGTTTATTATAATGAGGAGAAATCACATTTTTCTTAAAGCATTAATAAAAGGATCTGCATCTTATCCGGTGCCTTCTAATATATCAGGAATCAAGGAATATTCATTCACTGTCTTTCTGAATTTAAATCATTCAAATGTAATATTATGTGTTGGACAACAGTTTCTGATCAGAATAACATACTTAGCTGAAAAGGGTTACAGAGCTGCATACAGGGCCCCTGTGTTGGAATACTGAATAGTCAACCAAGGCTTTCAGAAAGGGGGAAAATTCAGGGAGGGGGGAGTAGTTCCTGAATGGAACTTTAATGATAGAATATCTAAGGGTCTATCTTATAGACCAAATTAAGCCCACAAATATGTTTTCTTTGTAATCACAATGTTGTTATACGTGTGTTAATTATTTTTTAGTTCAAATTCTTTTAGGAGGATCATGCATTAACCAATTTGTCACTGGCTCCACCATTTCTTGTTGTCCTACATACAGCCCAATTCATACAATTATGTTCTTTATCAACCTCTTGAGTTTCTGGCTCATGCTCTACATAAACTATTCTACTTTTTTTTTTTTGGATGTTTGTATTTTATTTAATTTACATTTCTAGAATAAACTATTCTACTTCTTATTTGAAATACTGTTCTGTGAAATCTGAGAAGCTCTTTTTATCCAGGAATTTAGATTAAGGTTGCTTCTGAGTTTCATTTAGACATGAGCTGGCTTATACTTGCTTTGTCTACCTGATCGCTGTTTGCAATGCCATAAATTCGAAATTTGTACAACATCTTGCCCCATGCTTTATGGTGTGCCACAATTTAGCTTGTTTGAGAATGGTTAGTTTATATTCCTGTAAAGCACTGCTCGGATTACAGATAATAATAAAAGTGATCATATAACCAAGATCTGAATGTATTTGAGTACGAAGATTGTTAAGTATCACTATATCTCAGTTGCGCATATAAAGTATGTACATATTTGTCACACTGGGACGAGAAGCCTTTTGTTTGGGTTTACAGAAGTCAGTTACCCATGGATATTCCTTGGACACCACCCAAAACTAAAGAGTTTAACCAATTTGCTGTTCAGAACTGAAATACTTTACCAATGGCCCTGCTGTGAGTAAAATTGACTTAGATTACAAATCTACAGTCACAGCAAGGGTCAGGGGCAAAATCACATCACTGCTTGAGAGTGTCTCCTGCTAGCTGCAAGTCAGTAGGAGAAGAAAACAGAGAAGATATGAGGGCAGAAAATAAACAACAGAAATCTCAAGGATAATAACTATAAAAAAGGTGTTATGTGTTTACAGCATTTAAATTCCATCTCACTGGAGAAGTTGCTGGCATTTAATTACTGATCCTTTATTTGTCTAAGATTTGGTTTGAGCAGTTTTGTAGAAATGGCTATAGTTTAAAATTTCAAGAATTCTCTAAAACACTAATCACTCAGTTTTCAATACCTATTTAGCTCTCATAGTAACTTAAGGATAAGAACACAAAAAGGAAATACACAATGTGGTTAGTGCCCTCCTGTTGACAATATAACAAGCAAAAAACAGAAGCAATTGTAATAATTTATTTTCAAAAACTCCATAGGGTAATTTATTATGCATGCATGTGCATTCACACACACGTGTGTACACATGTGCACACATACACACAGAGCTTGTTTTTATACATGAAATTAGCTCTCTGGACACTAGCTCTTATTGCTAAATTAGATTAGACTTTTTGTAGTTTTGAGTGACAACTTCCTGTTTTGAATATCATCTTACTGATAGGCTGGAGATGCTTATCATTGGGCTACAGTGGTGCTGTCCCTTCTTTAGACAAGAACCTCATTGTATCTCCTAAGTGTCTAGTTGTTCCCGGCATTTAAGTGCTGTTCTTAAAACCAAGGTCCAAAGATCAAACTCATCAGAATCCTTTAGAATGTTTAATACAAATGCGTTTTCCCCCAAACTTCCCTATCACTATCTCTGAGATTAGGCAGAAATCTTTATTATAACTACCCCACATGATCCCTATGGACACTATGTTTTGAGAATCGAGAATCATGGTTTTTACTATAAGACTGCATTGTGATATTAAATATAAATATTGGACATATAAGTGATAACAGCTGCAATTCTACCGTTCATTAATTGAAAAAATACATAATGAATACATACTTTCAATTAAACTTTTAATGTTAATTTGCCACAAAACTTTCATTGATCCATTTATTCATACAACTATAATGCTGGTACTGAGTTTACAATTACATAAGTATATGAAATACACATTTTTATCCATAGATATTTGGTACAACTATGGATCCATGAACCTTTGCAAAAACTATCTCTCTGGAGTTCTTCAGCTTGTAGTTTAGGAGCTACTGCTGCCAATTGTAAGTCATTTTCATGCTTACTCTGCACCATATAATAATATTTACCCTTTCTTAATATCTATAACTAGTCATAGTTATAGATATTAAGATATTAAGATATTCATATAACTAGTCATATGAAATGTTCATATAACAGAAAGAAAGAAACATGTTCTGGTACGTGTTCATCAGTGAGTACTCTTAAACTTGGAGAAATAATCGGGAAAACAGAGTCAGTGGTTATCAATTGCAAACTTCAATTTCTAGAACTCTATTTTGCCACCTTAAGTAAATAATTCTGAAATCAAATGATTCCATTGTGGTAAAGGTAGATTTGCATCAGTAATGTCATAAATTAAAATTAATGATATATTTTCCTTGATATATCAATACTTGCTTATTTATAAAATGTATAAGTAGAAAAAATGCAGAAAAAATTAAAGGTGGCCTCTATTCCCATTATTCAATATTGACGAGTGTTATTTGGGTGGATTTTCTAGTATTCTTGTATTTTTTTCTTTTGGGTATTAACATACTATAAGTATTTTTTTTACTTTGTAATATATTGTCTATATTTTCCATAATATTATAGATTCTTTGTTATTATAATGATAATGACTATATAACATCTCATAAAGAATGTTCTTTTTATCATAGTTTGCTTAAGCATTATTGCATTTTTAAGTATTTACATGGTTTCCAATATTTCAAAGTAATAAATGACACTGAAATGAATTTCAGGCTTAAAGCACTACATAAACTCTGTATCGTTTCCTTTGTGCAAATTTATAGGGGAGGAAATATGTAGTCAAGGGGCATAAAATATTAAGGCTTTTGATACTAACTTGTAAATTGTTTCTCAGAGTTTTTATTGGCTTTCTGGATAGCAATATGAAAATACATACCAGAATCTTAAAATTCCCTTCTTATTTAACTTGACTATTATGCATTTATAATAAAATTAATAATTGAATAGGCTAAAATACTTGGAGCTATTTATTGATTTTAATAAGGAAAATTTAACATTAAGAAACGGTTACCTAAAATTTAGAAATAGAACAATATAATATTTTATAGCCTATAAAATACTCTTGAAATTAAAAAAAGATATAAAATTGTTTTTGATAGAGTGTTAGATTTAGAACTTGGTTATTATATATATGGTTATATATATATATGACTACATATATTATATGGTTTAAATACATACAAATATATATTATATATACATATAGGCTTGACAGAAGTTCATGTACTCTAAATGTTATTTGTAAGTCTTTGTATATGTGTATTTACATGTCAAAAATAGATGCTGTAATCAGAATATACAAATACAAGTTTATCGATTTCATTTACACTAGCCTTGAGTGAAAATGTCATTCTCCATAGCTTTACAAGTCATCACTCTATCTTTAAAGCTAAGTGTACTTTTAAATAATTGTACACTTTGTGTAATGCGGTAAATTATGTGCTTTAAATTTAAGAGATTAGTATTGATAGGTATATACATATATTTTTCAATTTAGAAATCTTGTTGCTAGAAAGCGCATCACATAAAATAATTCATCTCTTTACCCAAAAGGTTAAAACTGGTGACTTTGTCTCAGCAAAACATATTTATAAAAGAGACCACTATTGCAAGAATGCTTACGTGCTTACTTCCTGAGTAGTAGGTGACATTGGTTGGGGTGTTCACTAACCACACTGATGTCTGACAAGATGATATTTCGCTTCATTGGGTTTGAAAATAGACATATGCGTGTCTTCTTAGGGAAAAAAACATCACTTGTTTTCTCTTTGCACTATGCCTAACAACCCCATACTTGTTAACAACTAAATTTTGGCATATGTAGAAAAATTCTATATATAGAATTCTTTATTACTTTTCAAATTATTTCATAGTTGCTAACAACTTTGAAATAAAGATATCATGAAAATCAGTAAGATACTAAGTACATATTCAAATTAGAAATACAATTTTGAAAGCCATCTCTGTAAAATACTTTGGAAATACCTGTTATATTTAAAGTAACTTACAATTATCATTTCAAATAAAGATATGGCATATTAAATGACCTTAATTTCTATGCATACTTACTAAAATATGTTAGAACTTTCCAATATAAATTAAAATATACTGACACAATATCTACTCAGATAGGTGCAGCCTAACCTGGTGCCTATGAACAAGATTCTATGCTTCAAGCAGGAAGTGGAATGTGGCAAATCAGTGCCTTCATTTCTCATTTTGAATTTTTAGGGATTATAACAATTTTTGCTATGTTTCTAGAAAACAACTGCACAATTTTCAGTAAGCCATCTGCAGTTTCACTTGTGGAATTCTCATAAGCACCAGAAGAGCTTTCCACAGAAAATGTTGAATAGATTTTCTCATATCAAAATGAGCATTTCATACACTTTTGTATATAGTTTTATAAAAAACTGTGCTTTTCTTTCAGAATGTCATATAATGGTGTAAAAATTAGATTATTAATACAAATTGTGTATAAGTAGAATAATCATTTTTCAAATTAAAACTAGAGAACCCAATGGGCTCAAATGAGCAAACTGACCTTTCTCAAGAAAATGCATAATAACCTTATAGGATAACTTCTCTTTTCTATTGATATTAAGACAAATAAGCCATGTGTTTATGCTCTTTTTATAATTAATTATTTTTTTGTATAATATGTGATATTAATTGCCTCCACATTCCAGCAAATCTCAATATTTGTATGCATTAATTCTCCTTATATTGAGAAAAGTTCTTTCTCTTTTCTACAGATTGCAGTGAAGACCCAGTCAGTTTTTCATATATAACAGTCTTTGGTCACAGAAGAGTGTATTGGGTGGGACTTGTGTGGGGACGGTTGATAATAAGCTATTTTTACTGGTCAAATATTTCAAAGGAAGTATATGAACTTGTCAATATCGTCTCTTAATATGATAAACAATTTAAGTAGTACATGCTACGGAACTTTTCATTTTGGTGTGTTTTATTTTAGAAATGTATGTCATTCCCTATTCATGCCACTTATAACTACTTTCTCTTGTGACTTCCCCTTCACTAAAGAAGACAGGCTTAGTAGTCATTCTATCCTTCTATATTGTAGTCTCCTAAATCACTTCCATTTTTTTCTATTTTAGAGACAAATAATGTCTACAGTTAGTGTTAAGACACCAGACATTCAGTGATGACATAAACATTTTTATTCAAGATATGTACCATAAATAAAAGAACTAGTGTGTGTACATGTGCTTAAAATAACACCTGCCACATGGTAAGTGTTTCCCAAGTATAAATACTGAAACAGTATGTAATAGCTACTTAGAATTTTAAAACCTCTTATTTTGCATTTAGTTCCTTTCGGGCTTCATTTGAGAGACTGTAACTTTTGGGCAACAGCCGTATCCAGCTCATTCTAACCCTGAAGTTTTACATTTTGTAAGAAACCAGATAGAAGCCTTGAAAAACCTTGCAATTGACCAGGTGACGTACAAGTATCCTATAATGCATATACTGAATTTCTATTTCTGTTTATTCACAACTTATTAAATGACCAATTTAGTAAGTTTTACCCTGGCCTTTTAAAAAAAGACAAACTGTTGAGTATACCACTAGATGGCAGACAAAGATCAGAAAATTTCTATTACATACTCAATACATTAAAATATGGTGCACTTAAAATGTGCACTTAAAACGCCATTTGCAGCAACATGGATGGACCTAGAGATTATCATACTAAGTAAAGTAAGTCAGACAGAGAAAGACAAATATTAAATGATATCACTTATATGTGGGATCTAAAAAAGTGAAACAAATGAACTTATTTACAAAACAGAAATAGACTCAGAGGCATAGAAAACAAACTTATGGTTGCCAAAGGGGAAGGGGGGGGGATAAATTAGGAGTTTGGAGTTAACAAATACGCACTACCATATATAAAATAAACAACAAGGACCTACTGTATAGCACAGAGAACTATATTCAATATGTTGTAATAACCTATAATGGAAAAGAATCTGAAAAGGAGATACATATATATACAAAATGTTTTAATATATACTATATATATATTTGATATATATATTTTGATATATATCTCTATATATAGACATATATTTTGATATATGTCTATATATAGAGATATATATCTTAGTATTTTGTACCTCATCACTACTATCTTTTGGTCCTCTAAGTATAGTTTTGCATAAATGGCATTTAAGAAAGATAAACAGTTCACATTCTGACTTGAAGCTGTGTAGGAATAAGCATGAAGTAGAGCCTGGAGTCATACTGAGACCACTGGAGGCACCTGACTTCAACCCTCAATCCTTTCCATGATTTCCAGAGATTCTGAGGTTTCTATTTTGACTTTCAGCAACTTCTAGCGTTTATTCTTAGGCTAAGAGAGATCATTTAGATGAAAAAAAGAAAAAAAAGATCATCTATAGGTAGTTTCAGTAGCCTCTGATTTCCAGGCTTACTTGGAATTCTCTTACAGAGCCCCCCAGATGAAAAACAAGATCCAGATTATTTATTTATGCCTGCCAAACTGCGTTTGATTACTTTTTTAGACAGTCAACTTGTTCAACTCGCCTACAGGATTGTATCCAGCCTGGTAGTATTCAATATTAAGTACAGGTTTCCCAAATCTGTGTAACTTCTATCTTAGTATTCATAAGTGGAGTTCCAGCGTCCAACAGTTCCATTTTTCAGAATGCAAGTATACATAACAATCCAGCAATTATGAATAACAACAGAAATGGTGATGACAGCAACTTCGCCAACATGAATTGATCTCATAATATGCCAAACACTGTCCTAGGACCTTGAAGGGATATAAAAGCTTTGGCTAGATTTTGCTAAAATAAGAACCTCAGAAAAGCTTAACACCAAACGTTTTTCTCACTATGCCACTTGCAGGCTGAAATAGTCTGCATTTCTGCTGCACAAATATTTTTCATTTGGGTTCTAGGCTAAAGAAGCAGCCCCTGTCTCAGTCTCATTGAAGCAGGAAAAGCAGAAAACCTCACATTTTAATTGGGGCATATTTTCTTTGATTTAATAACTTCTGCTATATAATCCATTTTTCCTTAATATTTAGGATTTGCTCCCTTAATGTGTTTAGATTGCTCCTATTATCACCCTAGGAAAATTAATCCTCACCACATATCAATTTACCAGCAGCTGGAAAAATTCCCCACTCACTCATCTCAGATGAAGATCTTTCAGTGAGGAAAAAAGCACAGATACAATCTAGTTAATCTTTCCCTAAATGACCTATCCATGGTGTCACTTTAATGAGAATAATAATCACAACCCTCTATGGACACTTTTTATATTTCTCTCAGATAAAATGAATGTTGAGAAATTTAAAGAAAGAAGAAAGGAAAATTCACCAACTAGAAGACACTAGTTTATATTACTGTCCTGCTAAATTTTAAATAGGTGCCTTTAAAATTTTTTATTTATTTTTGTTGTTGTGCTTAAAGTCAGAAAAAAACAACCATAAACTACCATTTAAAAAATTTTCCTATTTGAGAAACTTCCCATTGTATTTTGCATTGATAGAACTATCAAATTAGAAAGGTATATTCTTAGCATCAGTTAAACTCATGTTCTACCTATAAAGTTTTATTTGATGTTCTCTGAATTTTCCACATTTGATTATAATAAGAATGAAACTATATGCAAGGACTTACTAAAACTCTAATCAATGTTTAAGAGAAAGAAATATTTTCCTTCACATTTTAAAATATTTCCTTCACATTTCCTATTAAGATTTTCTTTCCTTGCAACACAGACAATTGCTAAGAAACATACTACTTATGGCTCAGGATGTTCCCAATGTCATTCTTAATTGATTGTCCCACAGTTGGCACCTCACAGTACTCTTGTATTGCATACAGCAAATATGAACATTTTATTTTTCTTTTCTTTATTACATTTTGTATATTCATTGACGTTTTGTATCTCTTGACTTTCAAGGAAATTTTAAATTCCATTGAAAGATAAGCTCACCAAATGATATCATCTGCTTATTAAAATACACACACAAACACATACACACAGAGTAACAAAATGGGTTAAGTATCTAATTCTATTCTGAGAATTTATCAATCTAGGAGTTAGTTAACTCTTATGAAATATTAGCAATCTGCTTACAATTCTTCCAGATGCTGGACAGAACATAAAGAAGTTAGAGGCCAGTGTCCTCCTCCACGAGGAGCTTAGAGTTCAAGCATCTATGTAATATCCCAACAGAGGAAATTTATTTCTCCCTCTTTCTCTTTTTCCTGCCAAGTTTTCCTCAGCTGTTGAGAGTTTCTATGGCTTCTGTCCAAGGAGTTTTTGCTACATAATCACTGCAGAATGTTTTCTGAAGATCAGTATATGCCCCTCTGAGAACAGCTCTTGGACACATTGGTCAACAGTTTCTTGATTGTCTTCCCATTCAGAGAAGAACACTCCAGGAAATGCATGGAAAGGATTGCCAACCTCAAGCTCAGCATCTCTCTTACACATGAAGTAAATGTATCTGGTTGTTACCAGATTATATTTGCTGCTCCTAATTGGATTGGCCATGAAAAACTAGCCTTCTAGAAAATTTCTGGTTGTTGTATTAATTCATCTTATATTTGCCATAAGGTAAAAGGAGAAGCTTTCAAATTTTTGAGGATGAAAAATTAGGACAGCTCTTCCGTCTTTTTCAAGGGCAATCCTGGATATTGTGAAGGGCAATCCTTTGTTGTGAGGGGCTGTCTGTTGCATTACAGAGTGTTAGCATCCCTGTTCTACAAGCAGTAAATGCCAGTAGCTCCCTCCTGTCAGTGATTGTTACTGCTAAAGCATCCCAAAAAATCTACTAAAGTCTCTTGGGGTGGAAGAAGCATTACAGGTCTGAAAACTACTGTTATGCTTAGGACAACTTTTTCTACTAACATTAAAATGTGGTCCTGTATATATTATAAATTCCTACATTTAAAACATACACAAAGTGAAGCAGAGGTAAGTTTCAAGCAAATATAAAGTTTCTAAATAATACTGTTATGATGCTTAGATGAAACCTTCAGTATTGCTCATTCTTTAATAAGCCTGGGTAATCTAGAAAGAGAATCATATCCTTTGTAGAGATACAAAGAATCTTGAAAATAATTATAGTCCATTCCCTTTATTTTACCAAAGAAGCATCTAAAATAAGTTAAACAGTGGATGTGGTCACACTTGCATTCTGGACTTCTGAAGAGAGGTATTCAAGGTCATGCTCACTTTAATAAAATGATGGAAACATTTCTAAGTAGTGAGAAGTGAAAGAGAGGCATACCTCCAAATATGTTCGTTAGTCATTTACCCAACCTAATCTCTCAAACTGGGACTATTTCAGTGTCACATTCAGTTCTCAGTCTACAGCATCTTGGTGGAAACTTTGTTTTCTCACAGAAAAAAAAAAAAATTGTTTTGTTCTCCCTTCCATTCTAATTGGAATAAATGAAGCCCGAGCAGAACTTTCACACCTAAGCCTTAGTCTCAGTGATTAATGCAATCAAAACTTCTGACACTGTCTGACAACTGTTGTGCTCTGAACTGTCATAAATATTCTTTTAAATGTTTTATTTCTAATGACCCACTAATCTCAACTAAGGTAATCAATTCCTTTAAACACATTTGAACATAAAATAATAGATATCATGCAAGGTAGTCAGACTATTCATGAAGTAACAATGACGCTAGATTGGAGCTCTTGGGACACGGCATATGTGTCTCACAAGTTTGTTTTTAGGTCTTACCTGTGAGAGAATGCCATCTGGGATGGAAAATAGATCTTTTGTGAAATTTGAAGATATCACCATGTTGTTTCTCTTCTTATCTTGAAGTCGCCATTCTGCCACAGAGAGAATAAAATTAATTGGACCCAAATTTATTCTTCACACAGCCTGGCTGTTTATATTATCATAGTGTTTATCCTTTTTCCTAGGTAATATAAAATTGATTATTGAGTGAGTCTAGGATCTTCCAAGGAATCAAAGTTAAACTGTCTAGGCTGGAATCATATATTTCAAGTTATTTACTAGAGAGGGAAGCTGCATGTGCTACTTTTCTATTTTTACAAATTTTGTCTTTTCTATTCAGGATTATAATGAATCAAAATCCTGGCTCTAGAAATCCTAACTTCTACTCTTTCCATTTTACCCATGCTCCCTTTCTACTGACTCCTATTCCTTTCCTCCAAAACTGTATTTGAAAATTAACCTGATAATTTGCTCTCAGAGTCCCTCACTTGGAATAGTACCTTTTCTTTTCAATTTCTCAGGTGAAAGGGAAAAAGTGAGAGTTTGGGAGGGAATCTCACCTAATATATTCCAAGTTTTCTTACTCCTGTTGCTTTTTTTCCTCTCTCTCCTAGCATTAATTCACATTCACACTACCCTCATTCCATCCTCCATCTTCAGTCTCTTGAGATGAATGTGGGCCCTAGTAATAGATTGGCAGCTGGAGCAGCCAGAAGACAGATATCAGATTGTCATTCTGCACATAAGCTTGAGTTAACCAAGGGTGGAAATCTTTCCAAATATGTCTGAAAGTATGAAAAATATGGCTCTTTCATGCTTGAATAACTGAAAGGTAGCCAAACTACTTCTATCAAACTTAAAAAAAAAATCAGACTGAGAATAGCATGATAAATTTTGACTCAAAAGTTAATTCATTCAAAAGGTTATAGAGCACTTGAAATCATGGAATTTAAATAGCAGATGCCTCTTAAACATCTGGAGTATCATTGCAAGAAATGTGAAACTGATAAGGAAACATGAGAAAGCAAAGATATATCCAGTTAATTATAAATTCTGTTCAGATAAATAGATATATGGACATAAATTTCTCTTATCTCTGTACCTGCATAAGACTCTCATTCCTCCAAAACAGCATTTTGAAATATGTCATCTGTGCAAATGTCCTTTCCAATTCTCTCCTTGGTATAATTTTCCCAGTATATTTCTTTCTTTCTTTTTTTTTCTTTTTTATTTTTCTTGCGGTACGTGGGCCTCTCACTGTTGTGGCCTCTCCCGCTGCGGAGCACAGGCTCCGGACGCGCAGGCTCAGCGGCCATGGCTCACGGGCCCAGCCGCTCCGCGGCATGTGGGATCTTCCCGGATCGGGGCACGAACCCGTGTCCCCTGCATCGGCAGGCGGACTCTCAACCACCGCGCCACCAAGGAAGCCCCCCAGTATATTTCTTAAGTGACAAAAATGAAAACATTTTAAGTCTCTCCCTGTGATGAGTTTTAAAAAATACTTCTTTTGTCTTAATTTATTTTGAGGAAGATGGGGCATTCTACATCTGATGTCTCAGTAGACATTTTCACATTTTCATGCCCAGCTACCACTCTAGAAGAAGTAAGAGTTTCTGGTTGTGCCAGTAATTCAAATTTTCAAAAGATCACAAAATTGGCATAACTTCACAAAGAAATCATATATCTTTAACTGACACACCATACAAATACCTGGAAATACTGATATTTTCATGGATTGTGTAAATAGATTTTGATTTGTGACTCATCTATTCCTTCATAAGTTCACATATGCTGAAACAATATACATAGTGAGCTGAGTGGAAAATAAAACAACTTAACATTGCAAATAGGTGCCAAATAAATGGCTTTTACTGAAAAAAATAAGTGAATTTCCAGACTAGGTATTTCTGCAGCATAAGTGGGGTCTTGGGGAAAACCCAATAAAAATTAAATTTAAAAAAACCCAGCTAAGGTTGTATTATTGCTCTTTCACCTCTTATTCCTTCTCATTACAAAATGGATGCGAATTGCTAGTACAAACACATACTTGAAGTTCTAATTTTATATCATGATATACAGTCCAAACTTTGTGACAAAATGATTTTCACATAAAAGAATGAATGGGAAAATTAGACACAAGATTCAACTTGTTTATGCCTCAGGCTTAGTTTGATGACTGAAACATGTGTGAGGACTCAAGAGCCTTGTAACTGTTGTCACCTCCACCTCATAAACGCCAACTACTTGTCCTCTAAGAAAAATGTGTCCAAATGACCCTCATTGTTAACCAGTTAACATATTGATGGCTAAAACATTAATGTAGTAAAATATTAGTGCTAAAGTTAAGAAAAGAACCCTATAATAGATTTCCTTTCTTTCTCTTTTTTTTTTTTTTTCTATTTAAGATATATTGGGCTTTTTCTTTAAAAGAAAAACTGTTCAGCATGCCTTCCCTTTGCCTATGATTTCACTTTAATAAGTGAGTACTATTGCTTCCTAGAGAAATCTCACTTCTCAGAACAGTACATGACCAGTGCAGACCTCAAGGTGTAAGATTTACGATCACTTCTGGACAAAAGTGTAATAAAATATTAACGAATGTTATATTCCTAATTAAAATGTATAAGCATAACAATATGTTATATTAAGATTATTCTGATATGAAATTATAGATTTTTTTTTAGCTTTCCCGTTTTTATTTCTACTATGAGGCACTGACATTTACTTTTTTTGTTTTGGGGGTTTTTTTTTTGCTAATGAGGATGTCAACTGTGATGATTGATGAATGTACCACATAAATATGATGACCATGTTATCTGAATTTCTCAATTTTTTCCAAATTCTTTGGAGATACAACTATTCTTGAATAACCACATACCTATTGTTAACTTAATGTTTAGTATATACATATTAAATCATAAATAACACTGAACATACATATACATATATATATATATAAAATACCTGCCATCAATTACTGACTATATCTTAAGGATAGATTATCGGAAGAAGAATTATTGAATTAAAGCATGTTAATAATGTCCCCAAAAGTTGTACCAATTGCCCTGCATCAGCTAGCTTCCCCGTAATCCTCATCACAAGGCACCCTCACTTCTTAAAGATACTAATTTTAAAATGGATTGGGAAAAACGGTAATACATTTTGTTTACAACACCGTTCAAAGAGAAACCTAAATCTTTGTCACTTAAAAACAAAAAATGACAACAGAACCCAGAAATACTTCTAACTACTTTAATTTCTTTAAATAAAAATTTAAATAAATGGTTTCTTGAATTTCTTTAATTTAAATAAATCTTAATTTCCATTTTAATATTTCTGAAAAAAGGAAAGATCCCAAGATAATTAATCAGTAAACACTGTGCCACAGGTTAATGAAAGTTAATGATTACACAGCTTAAGGAGGTATAGAATTATAATTTTTAAAAATCTTATTTTTTGTATCTGTAGGTTGATCTCTGTTTTGTTATATTCGTTCGTTTGTTTTATTTTTAGATTCCATATGTAAGTGAAAATATACAATGTTTGTCTTTCTCTGTCTGACATTTCTCTAAGTATAGTATCCTCCAGGTCCATCCATGTTGTTGCAAATGGCAAAATGTCATTTTTTTTTTACAGATAAGTAATATTCCACTATGTTATATATAATCTATAGAATGTATATATATTATATATATACATAAACATCCCATCATATTATATATATAATATACATCTTCTTTATCCTTTGATTTCCTGATGGACACTTAAGTTGCTTCCATATTTTGGCTTTTGCAAATAATGCTGCTATGAATATTGGGGTGCATATATATTTTCAAATTGGTGTTTTTGTTTTCTTCAGATGGACACCAGAAACTAACATAGTATTGTGAGTCAACTGTACTTCAATTAAAAAAAAAAAATTTGTGGTTTACCTATTCCTTTACGTATTCAGTTATAACGTATCAAGTTAAATTCTCTGCACCTAAAAGAGACCTTATGTGCTATGGCTTCTATGGCTTACATCAGAGGAATCTGTATATCTCTAAGAGTAAAAGTAAAAGAATGGTAAACTTACTTAAACGAAACATCTGCATCTACTCATATACGAAAGTTGTAAAATTTGAAAAACGTTAGAACTTAGAGGAACTGATGGATCCTTATCATCTTGTAATTTACTTCTATATAAAAGAAAAGTGGGGTCTTGGGAAGTGAAACAACACATGCAAGTTTACACTGCATATTGCGGAAAGCTGGGCAAGAACCATGATGCCCTGACTTCTGATCTTATGTCCTTTCTGTTGCTGGGCGACTAGCACAGCAGCAACGAGCCCAATTTTTCTGTGGGTAAATTAAGATACTTGGGTATAATGAAACATCGCTTTATATGACATATAAAAGGAAGTCTATATAATTTGCCCTGAGACCACGGCTTTGTAGATATTCTTACACTGTGCTTGTCTCACCAATAGATGGCACACTTACCTGCTTATAGCTTTATGATTTACCAGTCTGGTTACCTACAGAAAAGCTCCATTTATTAGGACTTTAAGAATATGCTATTCTTTTTAAACAAGCTGTGCTTTATAAAAGAACTATGTAATTTTCTTCACTAGCCATTTAAAAAAAAAATCAATCACCTGTCAATGATTATAGCAATATGTCATAAGTCAAATCAATACTTCCTTCTGAATATGCTCTACTCAAGTTTTCTATATTCCTTTAGAGAGAGGATGCTGTATAATGCCATATACAATCTAGTACTGAATATTTGATTCTTCATAGTTTAATTTTTCATATCACTCCTAGCTTTATCTCTGGACTACCTTCACGCTATTCTGCTATATATTTTTAGACCAAATAACTGTTAATTGATTAGAATTTACCCTTTTAAGATGTGTTCTAATCTGCTTTCTCAGCTTTCCTGAAATAACTAAATCAACTCTATGGGATACCTATTTCTTAACTTACTGTCCATTTAAAAAAAATTCTATTTAGGAGAGCTTTATATTCTAGACTGAAATTATTTTAATTTTTAAAACTCTTCTGCCTTAGCTTTTGTTATAAATTTAGAAAACAAAATTTCCAAAAAACATGCAAATCTTAGATTATTTCTGAAAAATACTCTAACCTTTTGTTAAATAGAACAAAGCAATTGGAATGATCGCTAAATGTACATATGTGCCAGTAATTCTCAGGTTTGATCAGAAGCATTCTTTCAGGTGTTCTGATATCCCAAAAAACGTCACTCCAAATTATTAGCTCATCTGTACTGTAGTGGTGGGATAAACAGAAAATTTACTTATCTCTAAAAAACTAAGTCATTAGCCTGCAGTTTCTGGAAAGACAGAGAAAGACAGTGCTTAATTAAGATGTAAAGAGTCTCACAGCCTTTAGCTTTTTTTTTTTTTTTTTTTTTTTTTGCGGTACGTGGGCCTCTCACTGTTGTGGCCTCTCCCATTGCGGAGCACAGGCTCCGGACGCGCAGGCTCAGCGGCCATGGCTCACGGGCCCAGCCGCTCCGCAGCATGTGGGATCTTCCTGGATCGGAGCACGAACCCGTGTGCCCTGCATCGGCAGGCGGACTCTCAACTACTGCGCCACCAGGGAAGCCCAGACTCTAGCATTTTGAGTGAAAATGCACAGCAGCTCTCCTCATTCACAACCATCTTTAGTTTGTTGGTTCACCGGTTTCTCCTATGCTACTGTAGTTATCATTCTTGGGAATTCAATGTTGATTCATCCGAAATCTTTGATCTCTTCAACTTCTAAGATTATTCCCTCCTGGATATTGTTTCCATCTCTATCAATCCCACCTCAAAAACCTGCATTTTAAATTCCCCCTTTCACAATCACATGCTTTCTTGTTGCACTCCAGCTAAATTTCAACCTTTCCTAGACCTCTAATACTTGACTCTACTTTTTTACTCTTAAAACCCATCTTTTTCTTTACCTTCCTCCACATCCCTGTTCTCACTGCTCTCTTTACCCAACTGAAATTCTTTAGATTCCTTGGATAACTGTGCAGCACTATGACCCATGTCTAGCTAATGCCCTTGACCTCCTTTCCTCTGACCTACTTGCTGGCAAACCCCCAACCATGGTTAAATCCATCTATTCAACGACTACTGGTCTCCTCAGCAGCTGTGTATGGCTGGAGAAAAAAAATCCCTCCACTCTGTGGACTGATCTCACTTTAAATTTATGTTTATGGATCTCAAATGGGCGCTCAGCTCACATTATAATTCCACTACACTTCTCCAGGCTCTTAAATGCCAATTTCACACCTTTTCTTCTCTCTCCAAACACTTACACCACTCTCTCTCACTCTACACTGAAGACATCACATCAAATGTCATTGAAAGTAATTTGTTACCATAAGAATAGATCTTATCTTCCTATAACTAAAGTCACTCATTCATCTGTGTCTATCCTCAGATAGTCTTTTTCCTCTAGTTACAAAGAGAGCAATGTGATGTCCACTGTTATCTAAGACCAGTTTCTTCATAGTCTGAAGATTCCCATTCACTCCCATTCATTTAATGGCTTTGCTTTTCAGTATTGCATGCACAATTAGTCCCCTTCTCTCTGCATCCTCAAGTTTATCTCATTCCTAAATTATTTCCAACAGCAAAATAAACATTAGCAATGAAGCCTTAATATCACTCCACCTTAAGAAAAAAGACTTCACATTTCCCACCAGCCATATTTTCTTTGCTATTTTAATGTTAAACTATCTCAGAAATCTTTCATACTTATTGAAGCTTCTCTCCTACCTATAGTCCTCTCCTTCCATTTCACTGAAATTGTTCTTTAAAATGTCTCTAGTGATCTCCATGTTGTAATATGTCATCTTAATAAACCCTTTACACAGTTGTCTGCTCCCTCCCACTTGATAGACCATTTTTCTAAACTCCTGTGACACCATACTCTGATTATCCTTTTAATTTACTGGCTACTTCTTCTCAAGTACCTTTGCTGGGTTTTATTTATTTTTTTAAAAAAATTTTTAACATGTTTATTGGAGTATAATTGCTTTACAATGGTGCGTTAGTTTCTGCTTTATAACAAAGTGAATCAGCTATACATATACATATATCCCCATATGTCCTGCCTCTTGCGTCTCCTTCCCACCCTCCCTATCCCACCCCTCTAGGTGGTCACAAAGCACCGAGCTGATCTCCCTGCACTATGCGGCTGCTTTCCACTAGCTATTTTACATTTGGTAGTATATATAAGTCCATTCCACTCTCTCACTTCGTCCCGGCTTACCCTTCCCCCTCCCCGTGTCCTCAAGTCCATTCTCTACGGCTGCATCCTTATTCCTATCCTGCCCCTAGGTTCTTCATAACCATTTCTGTTTTAGATTCCATATATATGTGTTAGCATATGGTATTTGTTTTTCTCTAATGCTGGATTTCTCCAGGCTTCTATTAAGCCCTTATTTGTTTCTTTTCAACCTACAATTTCTCCTTGTACCGTCTTATTTAGACCTATGTCTTCAAATAAGCTTGCATCTTATCTCTATCTCAACTTATGCTTTGACCTCATATTTGTACGTCCTACTATCCATTTCATGTCATGGCATGTGTATTTAATATACAAACTTCAAAAACACAAACAATTTTTAGTCATCTTCCCTCTACAAGACAAAGATAATTCTCTCCTGATGTCACCTTTGAAGTTCTCACCCTGTTTCTTCCGTTTTCCTCACACTTTCCATCCAGCACATCATTTCCCTTAACATTACCTTCAAAATACACATTGAATCTTTTCAGTCTCCAACATCTTTACAGCTAAAACACTAATACAAATTATCATTGCTCACCTGGTTTAAAGAGGGAAACAAACTTTTAAAAGTTTAAGAAGTATCATTTTGTTCCCTCCCTTAAAACCTCTCCAGTTTTCCCCACTGAAAGAAAGTGAAGTAAAAGACCTACAAAACCTACATCCTGCTTACCTCTCCAATTTCAAACACTTCTCCCCTGTTTTCGTTGTGCTTAAGCCACAATGGTCTTTCTAACTTCACTTGTATATACCCAAATCAGCCCTGTATTAGAACTTCTACATTCTTTCTGGAAGACTTTTCTTCAATATTTTAAATGTCTTCTCACCACATAGGTTTAGCTTAAATGTCTTCAGAGTTCTTCACAATTATGATATTCAAATTACCTTCCATGAAGTTTCTATTTCTGCCTCAAATATATTTCTTCATATGCTTATTGACTGCCTCCTCAGGAGTGTAAGCTTTATGAGGAAAGGAACTTAGTCTCCATTATTCACCAATACATTCAGCAGGCCTGGAACCATCCCGTCCATATGATAGGCCCTCAAAAAATATAGGTGAAAATTCAAAAGTAACTTTTGAACATGAATGTTCCATCATGTAAATTATTTTTATTAATATTCTTAATGGCAGATACTTGGTTTAATGGAAATCACATTTCTCTTGAACTTTTTTAGATACGGTATTAGTTTTCTAGGCTCGCCATGACAAAACACCTCAGACAGGGAGGTTTAAACAATAGAAATTATTTTCTCACAGTTCTAGAAGCTAACAGTCTATTATCAAGTGTCAACAGGTTTGGTTTCTTCTGAGGCCTCTCTCCTTGGCTTGTCTATGGTCATCTTCCCTTTGTACGTTCACATTGTCCTCCCTCTGTACACATCTGTGTCTGACTTTCATATTTTTATAAGGATACTAGTCACATTAGATTAGGGCCCACCCAAATGACCTAATTTTAACTTAATTACCTCTTTAAAGATTCCATCTCCAAATAGAGTCACATTCTGAGGCACTGAGGGATAGGACTTCAATACCTAAATTTGGTGGTGGCAGCGGGGACACAATTCAACCCCATAACAGATACTTATTGAGGAAAAGTCAGATCTGCATCCTAATCTAGTTTCTCCAACTTTTCAGACCTGTAGAAGTTACTTAACCACAATCAATCTGTTTTTGCAACACTGAGATGGTAATAATAATAAAACAACCTTAAAGGATTTTTGTGAGCATTAAAGGAAAAAAATGAAGAAATCCAAATATGTGCTTGCCACACACATGATAGGTGATCATTTTACATTATAAATTAGTACTGTTCCCTTGTCTTTTTAATTTTTTTTTCTATTGTGCTGTCTGTATCTGTGTGTGTGAGAGAGAGAGAAGGAGACTTCCCTTTTTCTTTCCATTCTCTCTCCAATAATTTACGTTTAAACTCTCTCCAGATGAAGAATGAAGGTAGAGTAAGTCATTAATTACAGAGCGCATTTGCTTAATGTGCAACCACTCTGTTCTACCACCAGGAATCCTACTCACAAGCCTTAAAATCCCTCTAGGCCACAATGTCCTCTGATGACAAATATAGCTTATGCCTGTTTGAGTTTGGCAGTCACATTTTAGTGAGTAACAGGGAATTGTCATTGAGTACATCCTGTGTTTTCTTCAATCGGAGGGCTGTTAGAAATATACAAAGTATGGTCTCTAACCCTAAGGAGTAAATAATCCAGTTCAGGGGTGGGGGGCTTTTCTGTAAATGGCCAGAGAGTAACTATTTGAGACTTTATGGGCCATACGGTTCCTGCTGCAACTCTTCAACTCTTCAGTTGTAGTATAAAAGCAGTCATCAACAATATATACAATAAATGAGGGTGGCTGTGTTCAGATGCACATTTATGTATGGAGACTATAATTTGTATTGCATATAATTTTTACGTGCTGTGATATATGATTCTTCTTTGGGTTGTTTTCAATGACTTCAGATTCATTTTTAGCTTGTGGGACCGCCAAAGACAGATAGCAGGTCCCATTTGGCCTGCCATCCATAGTTTGTCAACCCCTGACCTAGTTTAACAAATGAGAAAATACTTAAGAAATATTTGGGACTAACACATGAAATTGAGTGGTATGTTTTGTGGCATAGTCTTTATGTGATTTCAGTGACCTAGGGCTATTAATATGAGTATGAGTATTAATATTCTTATAAGGGTGCCAAAACGAGGTATGATAGATCCTTCTACCCCCGCCACTTAGAGGATAATTATGTAATTAGTTATGACTATTGTCTAGATTTTTACTCCTGTGTTCATATCAGGCCAGTCTCTCACTCTCAGCTTGGATAACTGGGTTTACTGCATGCTATGGGAACCTGGAAAATGGCAATTCTCAGAGTCAATTCCTTTCTGGCAATCATTCAAGAATCCCAAGTGTAAGCCATTTCTTGTCCCGTGGGGGAGCAACCGAGTATTCAAATGTAGAGAGCAAGAGGAGTGGGTGAAGTACAGTCTCACTGCTGAAAAAATAAATCTCCAAACCCAGAGTTCATCTGATAGTTGAGTTGCCAGTGAATCTCTATGGGTAACTGTAGTTGTGGAAGATGTCCCTACCATTCTGAGATACCATTCTACTTTCATGCATCTGGCTTGTGAAGATTTCATGATGCTGGGGTTGAGGCATACAGTATCATAAGAAGTAGAATAGATGTTTAGACAAATGAACACACTCATGGGGTCATGAAAGGAAGCAATTAAATCAGATTGGGATGATTTCAAGTGGAAAGGGTACCTGGGTAAAAAGAATGTCCAAGCAGGTGGATTTTTGAAATAATTTAGAGAGTTCACACATCTGTTCTATCTTAGAACCCAAAGATACTTAAAAATAAGTTGGCAGGGCAAAATTTTTAATGGAATATAGCATCTATTCATAATCATGAATTAAAGGTTACTCATTACAGCATGAAAAGTCCTCTATTTGATGATATTATCAATTTTAAATTTCTAAAAGCTAAGAAGCATTAATTCCTTCTCTAGAGTGGGAAGTCTCTCAGTTTTCCATCTCCTATGAAATGAACGTCTGCTCAGTTCACTGTCCTAATTTATAATGCTATACAAAAGTTGCATCCAATCTGTAATCTTTAACTGTAGACTACAATTCTAGAGTTTAAAAATCAGTTCAGTAAATAAATGACTGTTTGAAATTGTGCATATGCCATAGAAATATTTACTGAACCGTGAGTAGGTAAACTCTTTAATTCATGTTTATCCTCACATGCCACATAATAAATAATGTCATTTAATATGTTTTTTTTTAACAAATGTCTGTACTTTTAAAAAATGATGTTATATTTATTTGTGAAAAGTAACTCAAATCCTTTTTGGAAGCAAGAGGTATACAATATAATTGAGAACATAAATTTAATTTTGTACTTCTCTGCCATTGATCTATAATGCAAGATAGAATATAAGGGAAAAGACACATATCTCATAACAATAGTAATGTGATTCTAACAAAAACCAGAGTCAAAATGCACAAGAATTTCCTGTTTAACAAGTTTGGAAGCAAAAACCTTTTTCCGCCCAAATGTCTTGTATTTGAATATAATTTTTATTTTATTTTCATTCCCCTAATGTAACTGCCTTTGCACACAGCAAAATGGCTAATGCCATCACTCGTTTTACATTTGTTTTGCTTCCTGCTGTTGAATGAACAATCAGTGTTTACAGATTAGCAGCAGTTGTAGTCTTCTGACTTTTACTCCTTTCAAACTGGAGAATGAGAAGCGTTTTATATTTGTTGCTCTGGCATTTTTGGAGTAGCAGGACTTTCACAGTGCAAACCACTGTTATTCATACTGTTATAATTCCTTTGCAGTTAAGTCATTACTAGCGATCATAGCAGGCTTATAGTACAATACCTTATTTGGGAATGTCATGTGAGATGCCCAGAGCAATACAAAAAATAAAGGCCAACTTGTCTGGCTGCAGAGGAATTTATTGCTAGCCCCCCAGCAGAGGGATTTTTCGGAAGGTATTATGTGCTTCTGTGTTCATATGAACCTGAAATGGAGCAGGTGCCCTGAGCCTCCAAGAAACGATGCTATGAAAATCCAACCATATGGCAATTCTTCTAGAATTTATGAAAATTCAGTTGTATTTCCTGTACACACAAGGCCTTAGCAGAGATTACTTTGATAATTAAAGTATTAACCAAAGTGAGCACAGATAAGCACAACCAAGAAGAGACTATGGACACTTAGCTAAGCTCACTTCCCTACTCCCTTCTCTGCTTAGAAGCAGACTGGAAAGACAAGTTCAGTCTCTTGCAGACTGGAAAGACAAGTTCAGTCTCTTGCCTGTAGACCCTTCTCTTGAGTGCCTGTAATTTGCTGTGAGATACTTTATTTTGAAACAGTTCTTCCAAAGTAAAAGGGGAATGAGGGCCTTAATTTATCAACCCGAAGGGTCTCAGGAATTTAATTTATGCTACCCTAGGGCCATTTAATACTTGGTCCTGCCCCAGGCCTCAGCCCCATTTCAAGAAAGGATTTGGATTTTTTAAAGAAGAGGTTCCATATAAAGAAAAAGACAACAAATGTGGAAGTTCTAGAACTATTTCTGGAACCATCTAGTAAATCGTGTCACTTGTCTTTTTCTCTGTGTGCATGTGAGTGTGTGTGTGTGTGTTTGTGATTTACTGTTTTAATTAAAATGAACATAATAATACTCTAAGTGTGTGCTAAGAGAATAAATTATTAATTATAACTAACATTTGTATAGCATCTAATTGCTTACAAATCTAACATCAGTACATTTCACCTCACCCCTACATGATGAGATATGATAAGAATGGATATAAATGAGAAGAAAAAGCATGAGAGAGATTGAGTTATTTGGTTTCACAGAAATCTATCAAAGCATCATAACTAGGTATTCTTATTAAATAGTCACTACTCTTCGAAATAAATACCATATACAATTTTTAAGTTATTTCAAAAGGAAAAAGACTTGTCTGAGTGCAAAATAATGTTTTCAGAATTCTCTTAGTTGTAAGAATTGGCAAAGCTTTTGGAGAGCATCTGCAAACCTCTGGCTATACAGACCAAACCCGAGAATTCTGCAGAATTTTCACAGTATGAAGGGCAACTGGCTATAACCACACCCTGTGGTGGATGTCAGATTTTTGACCTCAGATTATTTTCAAATTTTTGAATGAACTGAATAGACATGAAAGTAGAGACCCAACAAATAATGCTGACAAAAATTGGAGCAAGGATGCCAATCACAATCAATTATAATTGCAGTCTAATACACTCTAATCTTGAGCTGCATTTCTGCTTTGTGGGAGGCATCCCCTAAACCCGTGAATATGTTGCTTTACAGAATAAAAGGGACTCTGCAGATGCTATTAAGGTTAAAGACCTTGACATGGGAGCATCACCCTGCATTATCCTGGTTGGCCCAACCTAGTCATGAGTTCTCAAAAGCAAAGGACCTTTCCAGACTGCATCAGATAGACAGAGATGCAACAACTAAAGGGTCAGAGAGATGTGATGTTCCTGGCTCTTAAGATGAAGGAAGGGGGCCATAAGCCAAGGAACGCAGGCAGGCTATAGGAGCTGGAAAAAAGGAAGTACATGGATTCTCCCCTAGAGCCTCTAGAAAGAACACAGCCCTGTCCACACCTTGATTTTAGCACAGTGAGACCTTTGTCGAACTTCTGAATGACCAAACTGAAAGAAAATCAATGTGAGTTGTTTTGAGCCACTAAATTTGTGGTAATTGGTTACGGCAGCAATGAAAACAAGAATACTAGTATATGCTCTCTTTTTTCTGAAACCTCTGAATTTACTGTTGAAACTGTAATGTTCAAAGTTCCATCTTGCTATTTTGAGTGGAATCCAGATATTGCATCAGAAAAATAATATGGGAAGTATTATTATAATGACACGTAGGAAAACATCACAATAAGGTTATAAATAATTACCATTGATTCACTCTGAGTTTATTATTTTAATTGCTCATTTTGACTAAATTTTTTGTACTATCCTATGCTGAAGTCGTGCTTTCATGGGCAATTTTTACATTGTGTCTTTCTGAGAACTGAAAAATTTGATTAAATGAGTATTTTATTCATCTGATGACTAACAGTGGTTTGCTATTATTTTTTTCTTTTCATCAAATTGGATGAATAAGCAATGATTTTGACATCATACACACCGTCTCCATAAAAGCACCAAGACTGATCATCTCTCGTGGTAACACGATATAAAGACATGTGGCGTAGCATGGCTCGCTACTTGGTCAGTGTCTTTAAGTTAAATCTGCCTTCTCTAATATAATGGGCAGCTGTTTTTAAATTCTAGAAAAGCAGTGTCTCTCATGTGAGGATTTTGATGAATAAGGTTTACCTGTCATCTGGCTTTTCTGTCTGAATTTTTGATGGATTATAATTACATAACACTTGAGAAGGATATTGAAAATCGTCAATGAAATGGGAGGCCACAGTTACATTTATAGTTAGTGTTGTGTATCGCATTTATGGAGGATTTTCTATCTTCACATATGCTTGACTTGGATGGCTCACAGGTTATACATAGTTCTTGATCCATTTCAATCCTGCTGTGAGACTATAATGAAGTGAACTTAAATATTTCACATGCCACATTTTCAGCAATATAAACAAACATGTAAAAGGGTTTGTTCCAGGACACTGAAATACCACTCAAATTCCTCTTATTTACTCCTTACACTGATGAAATTCAAAAACATGTGGAACCATCAACCGCTCCTGGCAAATTTATATGGATTTAGAAAACCATCATTTAATAACTTATTTTATTTTATTTTTTAACTAGAAATACTATGGTATGGCCTGTAGCCTCAATTTAAAGGGAGTTTAGTTATTCCATTGGCATACTTGCCATTTGTGTTGCAAAAACACATTTTTTTTTTCAGTTCACCTAAAGTGCTCATACTTTGTGGAATTATTTCATGGTAAGTAAATTCACAGGCCACTCATTTATAAACGAGGATGTCAGTGAATTCATGCACACTGAGAAATGTGCTGTCTTCCAATCTGCAATAATGCAATTAACTAGTTGGGGGGTTCTCATCTCCAAAGGATGGAATGTTTGGAAGGGGAATCTAATGAACATGGGAAGGCTATTTTAGTGAACACAGCTGAGTCGTTTTCACTGGCAAGGCCCCTCGAGGTTTTCCTTGTTTAGTCTCCCACATGGAGAAACTCACAGTGCAAGATATTGAACCCAGAGTATCTAGGAAGGGCTGAATAAACAACATTGGCATTAAATATTTGTTGTGGCTGCCTTTTTCAAATAATCAAGTTAATAATCCATTCATAGTTAGTCAAGAGTTGAATGAGAATGAACTATTATAAGAGCTTGACATTGAAACTGATTTAAATGACTTCTAATGGCTAATTCACTGAGCAAAGCATGGATTTAGTATGCTTTTCAAAGACCTTTCTCTCAGAGGAAGATTTATTAAAATCCAGACTTGTGATCATGATGATGATATGAGTAATTAGAAACATTTATGTTTGTATGTTGAATTGTCCAGGATCACACATCGGTTAGTCTAAATCCGTGTCTATTGCTCTCAACTATTTGTAAAACAAAGTTGAATGTCCTACCTTAACATTTAGTATCAGTACGTTTGATAGTTTGGCATTCCGTCTCCTCCACGAGAGTACCCTAAAGGTAGATCAAAAAACACTTTCTTGAACAACAATGTGTAAATTTAACTCTGGTTATTTTTTCCATCTTCTATATTCCAAGAACATGTATCTACCTTGCTACACTAACTTTTAAATGTAATGTATTACAATCAGTTAGTTTACAGCTTCTCTCATATTAGTTTTTAAATTTTCTTCTTGCAGACACAAGATTACAAAGAATGTTTAACGAGTTTTCTCAGTTTATTGTTTGTTTATGTCCCCCCTTTTTTTTTTTTTTTTTTGCGATACACGGGCCTCTCACTGTTGTGGACTCTCCCATTGCGGAGCACAGGCTCCGGACACGCAGGCTCAGCGGCCATGGCTCACGGACCCAGCCGCTCCGCGGCATGTGGGATCTTCCCAGACCGGGGCACGAACCCGTGTCCCCTACATCGGCAGGCGGACTCTCAACCACTGCGCCACCAGGGAAGCCCTGTTTATTTTATAGATGAGGACTAAAAGGTTTAGAGATGTTAAGTGTTGTGCCCAAGCTAGTACACAGCAGGGTCTACTGGGAACTCAGGGGCCACATCCCAGTTTGGGGCTCTAACATTTACTCTACCATCACCCACAGACGACCCTGCAAGGAGTACAAAGAGGATATTATAAATCAACTCAGTTAATTAAGGCAACGGTTTCCTAACTTTTCTATAATTTTTCTATAACCTAATCTCAATAGTACAACCCTAGAGCTCATTTTTGAGACATAAATCTGATAGTGTTAGTCATCTGTTCCAAATCATCCAGTGGCTCACTCAGGGATGGCCTGTCCATGGACAACCGCTTTTCAAAGTCCTCTTCAATCTGGCCCCTCTACCACTCTGACCTCCCATCCTATTAGACTTCACTCTTTTGTTCATTACACTCCCGCCATGCTGGCCTTCATGCTATTCCTTAAACACAACAAGCATTGTCCTGCCTTTCCACCGGCTGTTCTTTCTGCCTGAATGCTCTTTCCCCAGACACTGGTATGGTGAATAGCCTCATCTCCTTTTCCACATCTCTGTTCAAATATTACCTTCTCCATGTTCTAAATAATCCTATTTAAACTTGCCACCTTCCCCACTGCAGCCCTTCACACTCCCAATACCCTCTTTTCCCTATTCTTTTTAATTCATAGCACTTTTCACTATACCCTATTAAAAAATTGTTTACTTTTTATAGTCCATCTTGCTCTACTAGATTGTAAGTTCCGTAAGGGCAGCTTTCTATTTTGTAAAGAATGTATAAATTGAAACAACATTATGGAAAGCAAACTTGGCTGCACTATTATTCCACAGTCACAGACTGAACCTAACCATAGTCTGTTGCTCACATAAGTATACATGACAACTTCAAGAATTCTGCCAGAAATGTTGAAAGAATTCTGCAAAAATTCAAATATACTCTAAAGACTTGTATAAGAAGAGTGTAAGATCGACTTGTACTTATCACAAATACATGTGATAATATATTTATGATAAGTACATGATTACAAAGCTTTTATTTTGTAATGATAGTTACTATTTTTCATATGAATTGTAGGATTTCAGTGTGAGGCTATCTGGGACCATGTAGGGTTTATATTCCCTACTAACACCAAAAACAGGGCATCCTCCTCTAAATCGTATCTAATACTCACTGCTAGTAAATCATTTGAGATCATACTGTCATGTAGGAGAATCACTTTTAATTCTTGGTACTGTTAATATAAATATCGTCAAATATTTTCTCTGAGATGGATTCATTCATATTTTTTAAAGATTATTGCATTTCTTATTTCATAATGATAACAGACATCTTTTACTTTGTCATCCAGCTTCTGAACCATTTTTAGGATTAGGATAGTCACTCCTCACAATAGAATTTAATGATGTCAGAAAAGGTTATCCCAGACTCTCTTGCAAATGAAGATACAGGCACTTGATGTAGATTTTGCCAATCAAATGCCTCCATTCCAGATTCTGAACTTGAAACAATAACAACAAGATTCAGGGGTCACACAGAATCCTGCTTGAGGATGAGAAGCAGAGGCAGCAGTGGCAGCAGCTACATTCAATTTCCAAAGGCAGTAGTGATAACAGGCCAAACAGTCAATGTGAGTGGCAGTGTCCAAAGCCAGTGGCAGTCACTTGTGTCATTCCAATCTCTGAATGATGGGTGGATAACCTTCATCCTTGTTCTCTGGGCTCCCCAGAGATTTTTGGGACCACTCCATGTCCTCTCAATAAATTCTTTGTTTTTTTAGTTTAAATCAACTAGATCAGTTTCCATTTCTTGCTTCTAAAAATCTAGTTTTCTATGCTAATAAATTTGTATTATAAGTATAATCATTAACATTTAGCAGTGATTGATTCATGTTTCATATTCTAAACTAAAATGTTTAGAAGCTATATTTATGCTGCCCCCCAAGATTACAAGCATATTCTAGTCATCACTTTCAATTTTATTATTTAATATTTTGACATAACCTAGTCAAATTAGCTGCTAGTAAAAGCAATGTACAAAGGATGTAATGTGTGATTATCAGTCTTAATATGGTCACCAATTATGGAGCAAGCATAGTCTTCATACAAAATTTTATAAACACACAAATCTATCGGGGAATTAGAATTTCTCAAAGTGTGATCACTCTTTACGATGTAGACAACTAGATACTATTATCTTCAAATAACAAGTCTTTGAAATTTTGGAGAGGGTACTCAACTGGGACTCAGGAAATGCAATTTTTAATATCACTGTTATCACTACTATAAATCAAACATCCTTCTTTTGAGGAAAGGTCTTAGAATTCTTACTCTATAAAATTTCCATGAAATGGCCATCTACAAATTGCTCTTGATTACAGTGTTGAAGGAATTACCCATTTAAAGTAATAATTCATGAAGTACTGTAAAATGTTAGTATTTGTTCATCTACTTTGTTGGGTCCGTTTTATGGAGGCTACTGAATGTAGAGATTCATAAATTTTCTTGGTACTATTTCATATTAAAATTTTAAAAATATTTTAAAATAATTTGATTCAAGAGAATGAATCATTTTCTTCCATTCATCTTTATTTATTCATATGTAGACAGACACCTAATGTTGTTTCCATAGCTTGGCTGTTATTAATAATGATGTAGTGAATATAAGGATGCAGATCCTGATTTTATTTCCTTTGGATAAATATCCAGAAGTGAAATTGCTAGATCATATGATAGTTCTATTTTTAATTTTTCGAAAAACCTCCATAGTTTTCCATAGTAGCTGCAACAATTTACATTCCCACCGAAGGTACATAAGGGTTCTCTCTTCTTTACACCTTTACCAACACTTATTATCTCCTGTCTTTTTAGTGATATCCATTCTAACAGATTTGAAGTGATATTTCTTTGTGGTTTTGATTTGTTTTTCCCTGATGATTGGTGATGTTGAGTATCTTTTCATGAGCCCATTGGCCATTTGTATGTCTTCTTTGGAAAAATGTTTAGTTCCTCTATTTCTTTTGGTTTTTGTTTTCAACTTTATTGAGATATAATAGACATAACATTGTATAAGTTTAAGATGTACAGCGTGTTGATTTGATACATTTATACATTGCAAGAAGATTATCACCATCACATAATTACCATGCCATCATATAATTATTAATACCATTTCTTTTTTTGTGATGAAAGCATTTAAGATCTCCTCTCCCAGCAACATTCAAGTCTATAAAACAGTATTATTAGCTATAATCATCATACTATATATTAGTTACCCAGAATTTGTTAATCTTTTTTTTATTGGGGTATAGTTGTTTTACAGTGTTGTGTTAGTTTCTACTGTACAGTGAAGTGGAGTTCCCTGTGCTATACAGCAGGTTCTTATTAGTTATCTATTTTATACATATTAGTGTATATATGTCAATCCCAGTCTCCCAATTTCCTCTATTTTTTATTCGCATTGTTTGCTTGTTTGTTTTTGCTATTGAGTCATGTGTCCCTTATATATATTTTGGATATTAACCTCTTATCAGATATACAATTTGCAAATATTTTCTTCCATTTCATAGGTTGCCTTATTAATTAAGTCAAATTAAAAGATATTCAACTCTTTAAAAATGCTTAAGGTAATACTTTCTTTTGATCAGATTAGTTAACTGTTGAAACAAATCAGTTTTGAGAATAAAGTAAATAATTGTTACCTATTTCACATTTGATGTACATTGAATATTTCCATAAAACAGGTCTATATATGTCCATTTTGCTGCCAGCTGCCCAACAGTCCACAAATATAGGCCAAATCACCAATGTAGAACAGGTATGTTTCACAGTCAAATAATTTGTACTGCCTTTCTAGTTCTTATTTTAAAAATTCTTTAAATTATTTGACAATTTCTGATTAACATGTTCTGTATTGTGAAAGTTTGTCCTAAAACTCAGAAAGTCAGTAAACTTTGTGGCTTCAGTATCCTCATAGGTAAAACGATGAAGTTAGATTCATGGATCTTTAGGTTTCCTTCCAGGTCCAGAACTTTACAAATTATTTATAGAATTACTTTATGCTTCTCTTCCTTCCACCCCAAATTAAATTAATCCTATACATAGTAGAATGTTAAATATTATAAATTATTAGATAGGTAATATTAGCATAACAATAATTTAGTTATAAAATAAGCTAAACACTTTCTAATTTGTGTCTATTATTTCCATATAAAGTTCATATGTTATTATAATGTAGCTACTTGAGATACTGTAAAAGTATTCTTCAAGGAAATCAAATGTGGTTAAAAGGATTAATGAGTCAATTAATATTCCTCTAAAAGTAATATGCATGTGCTTCTCTCATCTGTCACCAAAAACTAGTGCTCAGTATTCTTATCATAAAGACACGATTTATGTATTTTGTAATTTTAGTTTTAGTGCAGTGAACAAAATTGTCAAATCAACTTTTCATGATGACTATAATAAAATTTATATATCTGCCATCTTGATTCAAATGCTTTATATATATCTGCTCATTTAGGAATAACAATTTGTGAAACACTGCTAAAATAAGAAAATACAATAAAGTTTCCCTATACATAGAGTGAATCACTGAAGTTCAAATAGGAATTTGATCTTGGAAATTTGGCAAATTCATTTGTATTTTTTTTCTTACCTTGCTTTCCTGACTAATTCAATACTAATGCCCCCCCACCCAAAAAAAGGGTTTAAACAACAAAGAATAATCTAAGTAATATAATCTAGAGCTTGAGTGCTGAGAAATTTTTGTTGCTTCCACATTGTCCTTCATTTTCTGCTGTCAGTGCCATTCAAGTTCTTTAAAAACTTCACATCTGGATGAACACATTGTTGATTGACTCAGTTTATGAGAATGACCCATATATATATTGAAAGGCCAAATTAAGCCTGAAATAATGAAATCAGCTTATAGCAAGGTCATCACAAAGTTGTTAAGTGATTAGATGTATTTTTGTATTAGTGTTAGCGTAACATAGTCCAAAAATATCTTCTATCCTAAGACTATTTTCCAAACTAGTTAAACATTGTGATTTATGACCTGATGATTGTGGTCTTTCAACATTAAATACTGTATTAGGGTAGGGTCAGTTCACTGTGTCTTCATACTCCCGTTCCCTGGGTCAGTTTGAAAAGACTCTTGGGACAGGTCCTGAAAATGCAGCATCACGGAGAATGTTAGTTATGCAGGGTATTCACAAATGTATGCAGTGCCACTCACTGACATCTACAAAGGGTCCATTTTATAAATTGTCAAAGGAGCCATTGTGACAGAGTGACACCAGAGAAAAGCTGTCAATTCTATTATTAAATTGACATTCCGCACATGCTGCTTTCAGATGGGGGCCCTTAATGAACTTAGTCTCCCTCTTTTCTGCCCTGCACCATTTAATGTCTTCTTTCTTATATGCTCTTCAAATAGACATCGGTTGATGTTAAAGCAGTAGATGGGTGAGCCCTCCAAGAGGCCATCCTTCTGGTACATTGATGAAACACCTGGGAGAGAATACTCACGGCATCTCTGTGTTCAAGCATACTATAATGATTGCTACAGAAACAATGACATCTCCCAGGGTATTGTCAATCAAGTGTTTGAGTATAAAAACAAGAACCAAAAAGAAAAAAAAAATGTCTTTTAAGCAAACAGTACTGTAATCCTATTTGTGAAAAGGAAGAACAAAGCTTTGTCTTAATCTGTGGAGCACAACACCCAGCTTTTAGCTGTTTTTGACAATGAAAAGCCAAGAGTACATGCTTTAGCCAAAACTGAGGGTTTGACACAAGCCGGTTGTTAATTCTCTTGGGACCTGCATTGTTCTCCTAGCCACTGGAGTCGTGTGTGCTAAACAGGCATCCAGTGAAGAGAGTGCCTACCATCCTTGTTCATTTGTTTAATGTCATTCTCATTGTTATACATCCCCCAAGCCTGGATTTCCCAGGTAGCCAATCATGCTATCCTGCCTGCTGTGAGTCCTCTATGAAGATGACAAGCACCAAAGGATGGCTGACTTTGTTCTCAGGGGTGTCCTGTTGTGGATATACTGTGATTGACAGCTGATGAGAAGCAGGACAAGGAGATTTTTTTACATCTGTTTACTGCCTTGAAGTTTCTCCATTCCTTCCCACATTGACTATTGTCATTCGTGGAAGAGCTAGAATTTCTACCCTTCCAATGCAGATGTCACAGAGCCATGGAGCTGTAGAGCTACAAAGTGATTATTATATGAGAAATAAGAAGTGGATCAGGGTCACTGCAGCGTGGAAGGCTGTGATAGTCTGGCTCTTAGAATACAAACATTCCTACATTCTTGACAAGATATTTCATCTTAAGTTATTTTTTGTATGAAGCAGAAAGCTTAAATACTGTATAGTTTCAATATGTTATCAATAGACTGAGACCTAATTTAAGTTTTTTTTTTAAATTGGTCCCAACTGCTTTGCTTTAAACATTTTATTACAGCTAATATTTGTTTTATTACAGCTAATATTTCTTAAAATAGCTAAAAATCTGAGTGGAATTAACATTTCACTAGCAGTAAACTGATAGATTCACTTTTAGTTTTACATTTTCAAATAGTTATTGTTTTTCTTTTTTTACCTGTTTGCTGCATAACTGCTGTGATGCAGAATTCCATAATTTATTGCTTGACTATTTTCTATGCTTCTCTCCAAATCTGATAGAGTAATAAAATCTATGGCTTATGTAAAACATTCGCACAGAAAACATATTACAGAACTTTTCTGAACGAAGAAACAAAATTGACGGAATTCCCATGCCCATTATGTTGTCTAAAACTTTCTGAAAAATGTTTGACTGTGGCATATAATTTACTCAACATAAGTGGTTTCCATAGAGCTATTGAAAAGCCTTTCTGTCACTTACTGGCTTTAGGATGATGAGACTTTTAAGCCCTTTGATTCAGAGCTTGTGTTTCACAGTCAAGACTAAAAGCCAAGACTAAAGCAGAACTGAACTTTCCAACTTTAAAAAAAGGATTGAGTTATGTGTAGTCTGAGGGGAAAAAATATCAGTGTGTCTTCAGATGCAGAAATATGTGCTAAATGTATATAAAACCTTGAAATATACAAGTCAGCTAAAAAAATCAAGAGTTTCAAATTTAGTACATCTACCTATATTATTTCTTCCTAATTACCTTTATATATAATATATTTAATTAAATATATAATCACGTTACATATTTATATACATATATTATTCATATAAAGCAAAATATTTTCTTTCATGTTATTTTACAATACATTTTATAAAACACCTTATTCTGCTCCAGGATAAGAAAAACTTTGAATACTTTTGTAAGGGAGAAAAAAATTCTTTTTTCTACTACCCTCCTAGGTTTCCTGGCTGGGACCCTATAAAGTAGATTGTCAAAAGACAGATTAATAAGAAAAAAGCATGCACATTTATTTAACAGAAGTTTTATGAGACATGGGAGTGTTCATGAGGAAAGGAAGACTTGAAAAGGTTAAGCCTGAACATTTTTATATTAGGTTTGATGAAGAGTGAAAAGTCATGGAAAAACATTAGAAGACAAAAGGGAATGAGCTAAGGGTAGTGAACTGGGGGAAACAGTAATGACTGTGCCTTCAGATTCCTCTTGGCACCCCACCATCTTGGAAGATAAGGATGCTCCTTTCTTCCACGTACAGGGAGGGCATCTCTCACACAAGTGTCTTATGTCCTTTTTCAGGGAAAAACGGGAAGGTCAGAGAGT
Organism: Delphinus delphis; assembly: GCF_949987515.2. NCBI lineage: Eukaryota > Metazoa > Chordata > Mammalia > Artiodactyla > Delphinidae > Delphinus > Delphinus delphis. The sequence goes on from NC_082686.1 coordinate 39,392,335, forward strand.
CCTTCCTGCACCTGCCATTTCTCAAATTCCTTCAGCTTAAAGTAGTCAATATGCCAAGATGTCATATTTTGAGGTAATGTGTTCTGAACCCCATCACTTTCAATATAATAGTTTGAAGTATTTTGAATTTTTACAAAACAACTTTGATTTTTTTCTTCCCTTCCTTTTCACCTCTAAATTGCACATGACTTGAAAGAAAATACGGTTGACATTAAGAAATACAGCAATTAACACATATATATGGAATCTAAAAAAAAAAAAAAAGGTTCTCATGAACCGAGGGGCAGGACAGGAATAAAGACACAGATGTAGAGAATGGACTTGAGGAGATGGGGAGGGGGAAGGGTAAGCTGGGATGAAGTGAGAGAGTAGCGTAGACATACATACACTACCAAATGTAAAATAGCTAGCTAGTGGGAAGCAGCTGCATAGCACCGGGAGATCAGCTCAGTGCTTTGTGACCACTTAGAAGGGTGGGATAGGGAGGGTGGGAGGGAGATGCCAGAGGGAGGGGATATGGGGATATATGTGTACATATAGCTGATTCATTTTGTTATAAAGCAGAAACTAACACAACATTGTAAAGCAATGATACTCCAATAAAGATGTTAATAAAAAAAAAGAAATACAGCAAGAAATTCAAGAGTGTGGAGTGTCATCTTATAAGTGTAATAATCTATGAAAAATCATCAGTAAGAAACTTATGTTTTTGTCCAAATAAAACAAGAATCATCTCTAATGCTATACCAGCTGTAAATTTTATGATTCTGTCATTATAAACTGAAGGGACTTATTACTTTAATAAGGAATCCAACATTGTTCATTTTAGAGAAAACACATCCATGCAGGGAAAGCATAAGTTTAATACAATTATAAAATTACACGTCATAAACTATTCTTTGTATTCTATACATATTGATTATATATATATATTAATATAAATATATATAATATGTATTTTATTTTAAATTTGACATTCAAATTATATTATAATTAAATTATAATTTCCAACATTTTGAATGCAAATTTTTTTATTCAATTATCTGTTTACTCAGCAAAAATATAATGACATGGTGGTGTTATACTACTGGGGATATAGCAAAAAGACAGCATCCCTGCCCTCATGGAGCTTACACTGCACTACAAGGAAATAATAATTAACAAATAAATAAGTTGTATGATTATTTGATAATAAGTAAAATAAAGCATAAAAAGGAGGCAATAACTTTAAATAGAGTGATAAGGAAAGCCCTCTCTGAGAAGGTAACATTAAAAAATAATAATAATAAACAGAATTAAATAAGACTGAGCCATGTAGATAGAAAGGGTATCCAGCAGAGGGAAGAGGATATAACAGTCCCTGAGGCTAGAGGATATCTGGCTTACTTCCAGAAGAGTGAGAGTGTAGCTGAAATATCAAAAGGAAGATAAGAGGAGTAAAGACTAAAGTCAGAGATACAAAGGAAGTAAGGTTATATAAGGGTCTGTGGAATATTCTGTAGACTTTAAATATTACTCTCAATGATATGGAGAGCCATTGGAGAGTTTTGAACAGAGAAATGAAATGATCTACTATGTGTTTTTAAACCGTCAATTTGTGATGAATAAACTGGAGCATTAGCACAAAACCTGAAGGGGGGAGACAAGTTAGACTTGCAATATTTTAGGCTGAGATAGTGGTGGCTTGAATGTCATGGCAGAGGAAATGGTGAGAAACAATTCAATTCTGGATATTTTTTATCAAATCTACAGCTGAGAAGATTTGCTGACAGACTGTATGTGGGGTGCCAAGTATATCCCCCAAGATTCTTTAGCTGAACAAGTAGAAGGATGCAGTTGCCATTAACTGAAACTGGACAGCTGTGTAAGGAGCAGGTTGGTTGGCTAAGATGAGGAAATTGATTTAGGACATGTTATGTTAGACATGCCCACTAAGTGGTTAGAGATATAACATAAACAAGCTATAAGGCTGGAGTTCATGGGAAAGGGTTGGGCTCAGTAAACAAAATTGGGAGTTTATATATATCATATAAACTATATAGTTGACATATAAAGTCAGAGACTAAATGAAATCACCTGGAGAATGAGTATGTATAGTATGCATGTGTATATGTATGTGTGTATATGGTATTTATAAATATAATAAAAATAAATATATGTATGTATATAGTTGATTTATATTTATATACATGTATAAATTATTATAAATGAGTGTAGTGTATATATGTGTGTGTATACACACACATACACACACACATATAGAAGAGAAATCCAAGGACTGAGCCCTGGTTTATTCCAAAGTTTAGAAGCCAAGTGATGAGGAATCAGCCAGCAAGACTCAAAAGACACAGACAGTGAAGTAAAAGGAAAATCATAAGAATAGGGGCCCCAGTAGCCAAGTCAAAACTGTTTCAACAAGGTAGAATTAATCAACCATGTCAAATGACTCATAGGTCAAGGATGAAGATGACTAAGAATTTAAATTGCATTTAGCAACAAGAAGATGATTAAAGATCTTGACAAGAATGCAATTCCATATGCATTTTGAGGGGAGGGTTACAATTAGAGTGCTTTCAAAAGACAATGTGGGGCTTCCCTGGTGTTGCAGTGGTTGAGAGTCAGCCTGCCAATGCACGGGACACGGGTTCCTGCCCCAGTCCGGGAAGATCCCACATGCTGCGGAGCGGCTGGGCCCGTGAGCCAGGGCCACTGAGCCTGTGTGTCCAGATCCTGTGCTCTGTAATGGGAGAGGCCACAACAGTGAGAGGCCTGCATACCGCAAAACAAAAAGACAATGTGGAAAATATCATTGGCATTGTTTGGAATTTTTCCATTAAACAGTCATAGCAGAGGTTCCGAGAAGATGGCAGAAGAGTAAGACATGGAGATCACCTTCCTACCCACAGATACATCAGAAATACATCTACATGTGGAACAGCTCCTACAGAACACCTACTGAATGATGGCAGAAGACCTCAGACCTCCCAAAAGGCAAGAAACTCCCCCACTTACCTGGGTAGGGCAAAAGAAAAAAGATAAAACAGAGACAAAAGAATAGGGAGGGGACCTGCACCAGTGGGAGGGAGCTGTGAAGGAGGGAAGGTTTCCACACATTAGAAGCCCCTTTGCGGGTGGAGACTGCAGGTGGCGGAGCGGGGGGAGCTTCGGAGCCGTGGAGGAGAGTGCAGCAACAGGGATGCAGAGGGCAAAGCAGACAGATTCCTGCATAGAGAACCGGTGCTGACCGGCACTCACCAGCCCGAGAGGCTTGTCTGCTCACCCGCCGCGGTGGGCGGGGTCTGGGAGCTCAGGCTCAGGCTTCGGTCGGATGCGGGGAGAGGACTGGGGTTGGCGGCGTGAACACAGCCTGAAGGGGCTAGTGCGCCATGGCTAGCAGGGAGGGCGTCCAGGAAAAAGTCTGGAGCTGCTGAAGAGGCAAGAGACCATAGTTTCAGGGTGCATGAAGAGAGGGGATACAGAACACCACCTAAACAAGCTCCAGAGACGGGTGTGAGCCACGGCTATCAGCGCAGACCCCAGAGACGGGCATGAGATGCTAAGGCTGCTGCTGCAGCCACCAAGAAGCCTGTGTGCGAGCACAGGTCACTATCCACACCTCCCCGCCCGGGAGGCTGTGCAGCCCGCCACTGCCAGGGACCCGTGATGCAAGGACAACTTCCCTGGGAGAACGCACTGCGCGCCTCCGGCTGGTGCAACATCACAATGGCCTCTGTTGCTGCAGGCTCGCCGTGGCTTCCGTACCCCTCCCTACACCTAGCCTGAGTGAGCCAGAGCCCCTGAATCAGCTGCTCCTGTAACCCCGTCCTATCTGAGCGAAGAACAGATGCCCTCAGGCGACCTACACACAGAGGCGGGGCCAAATCCAAAGCTGAACACCAGGAGCTGTGCGAACAAAGAAGAGAAAGGGAAGTCTCTCCCAGCAGCCTCAGAAGCAGTGGATTAAAGCTCCACAATGAACTTGATGTACCCTGCATCTGTGGAATACCTGAATAGACAACAAATCATCCCAAATTGAGGAGGTGGACTTTGAAAGCAAGATTTATGATTTTTTCCCCTTTTCCCCTTTTTGTATGTGTATGCTTCTGTGTGAGATTTTGTCTGTATAGCTTTGCTTTCATCATTTGTCCTAGGGTTCTGTCTGTCCGGTTCTTCTTTTCTTTTTTCTTTACTTTTTAATTTTTTTTTCTTAATAATTATTTTTTATTTTAACAACTTTGTTTTATTTTATCTTATTTTATTTTATCCTCTTTCTTTCTTTCTACCTTTTCTCCCTTTTATTCTGAGCCGTGTGGATGAAAGGCTCTTAGTGCTCCAGCCAGGACTCAGGGCTGTACCTCTGAGGTGGGAGAGCAAAGTCCAGGACACTGGTCCACAAGAGACCTGCCAAGCCCACATAATACAAACGGCTAAAATCTCCCAGACATCGCCATCTCAACATCAAGACCCAGCTTCACTCAATGACCAGCAAGCTACAGTGCTGACACCCTATGCCAAACAACTAGCAAGACAGGAACATAGGCCCATCCATTAGCAGAGAGGCTGTCTAAAATCATAATAAGGCCATAGACATCCCAAAACACACCACCAGACGTGGACCTTCCCACCAGAAAGACAAGATCCAACCTCATCCACCAGAACACAGGCACTACTACCCTAAACCAGGAAACCAACAGAACCCACTGAAACAATCTTAGCCACTAAGGACAGACACCAAAAGCAACGGGAAATACGAACCTGAAGCCTGTGAAAAGGAGACCCCAAACACAGTAAGATAAGCAAAATTAGAAGACAGAAAAACACACAGCAGGTGAAGGAGCAAGGTAAAAACCCACCAGACCTAACAAGTGAAGAGGAAATTGGCAGTCTACCTGAAATAGAATTCAGACTAATGATAGTAAAGATGATCCAAAATCTTGGAAATAAAATAGAGAAAATGCAAGAAACATTTAACAAGGACCTAGAAGAACTAAAGATGAAACAAACAATGATGAACAACAAAATAAATGAAATTAAAAATACTCTAGAAGGGATCAATAGCAGAATAACTGAGGCAGAAGAACAGATAAGTGACCTGGAAGATAAAATATTGGAAATAACTAGTACAGAGCAGAATACAGAAAAAAGAATGAAAAGAACTGAGGACAGTCTCAGAGACCTCTGGGAAAACATTTTTCGCACCAACATTTGAACTATAGGGGTCCCAGAAGAAGAAGAGAAAAAGAAAGGGACTAAGAAACTATTTTAAGAGATTATAGTAGAAAATTTCCCTAATATGGGAAAGGAAATAGTTAATCAAGTCCAGGAAGCACAGAGAGTCCCATACAACATAAATCCAAGGAGAAACACACCAAGACAAATATTAATCAAACTGTCAAAAATTAAATACAAAGAAAACATATTAAAAGCAGCAAGGGACAAACACCAAATAACACACAAGGGAATCCCCATAAGGTTAACAGCTGATCTCTCAGCAGAAACTCTGCAAGCCAGAAGGGAGTGGCAGGACATATTTAAAGTGATGAAGGAGAAAAACCTACAACCAAGATTATTCTACCCAGCAAGGATCTCATTCAAATTTGATGGAGAAATTAAAACCTTTACAGACAAGCAAAAGCTGAGAGAGTTCAGCACCACCAAACCAGCTTTACAACAAATGCTAAAGGAATTTCTTTAGGCAAGAAACACAAAAGAAGGAAAAGACCTAAAATAACAAACCCAAAACAATTAAGAAAATGGGAATAGGAACATACATATCAATAATTACCTTAAATGTAAATGGATTAAATTCTCCCACCAAAAGACACAGGATGGCTGAATGGATACAAAAACAAGACCCATATATATGCTGCTACAAGAGGCCCACTTAGGACCTAGGGACACATACAGACTGAAAGTGAGGGGATAAAAAAGATATTTCATGCAAATGGAAACCAAAAGAAAGCTGGCGTAGCAATTCTCATATCAGAAAAAAATAGACTTTAAAATAAAGACTATGACAACAGACAAAGAAGGACACTACATAATGATCAAGAGATCGATCCAAGAAGAAGATATAACAATTGTAAATATTTATGCACCCAACGTAGGAGCACCTCAATACATAAGGCAAATGCTAACAGCCTTAAAAGGGGAAATTGACAATAACACAATCATAGTAGGGGACATTAACACCCAACATTCACCAAAGGACAGATCGTCTAAAATGAAAATAAATAAGGAAACACAAGCTTTAAATGATATATTAAACAAGATGGACTTAACTGATATTTATAGGACAGTCCATCAAAAAACAACAGAATATATTTTCTTCTCAAGTGCTCATTGAACATTCTCCAGGATAGATCATATCTTGGGTCACAAATCAAGCCTTGGTAAATTTAAGAAAATGGAAATCGCATAAGTACCTTTTTGGACCACAATGCCATGAGACTAGATATCAATTATAGGAAAAGCTCTGTAAAAGTTACAAACACATGGAGGCTAAACAATACACTACTTAATAACCAAGTGATCACTGAAGAAATCAAAGAGGAAATCAAAAAATACCTAGAAACAAATCACAATGGAGACACCACGATCCAAAACCTATGGGATGCAGCAAAAGCAGTTCTAAGAGAGAATTTTATAGCCATACAATCCTACCTTAAGAAACAGGAAACAACTCAAATAAACAACCTAACCTTGCACCTAAATCAATAAGAAAAAGAAGTACAAAAACCCCAGAAATTTAGCAGGAGGAAAGAAATCATAAAGATCAGATCAGAAATAAATGAAATAGAAATGAAGGAAAGATAGCAAAGATCAATAAAACTAAAAGCTGGTTCTTTGAGAAGATAAACAAAATAGATAAACCATTAGCCAGACTCATCAAGAGAAAAAGGGAGAAGACTCAAATCAATAGAATTAGAAATGAAAAAGGAGAAGTAAAAACTGACACTGCAGAAATACAAAGGATCATGAGAGATTACTACAAGAAACTCATGCCAATAAAATGGACAACCTGGAAGAAATAGACAAATTATTAGAAATGCACAACCTGCCAAGACTGAATCAGGAAGAAATAGAAAATATGAACAGACCAATCACAAGCACTGAAATTGAAACTGTGATTAAAAATCTTCCAACAAACAAAAACCCAGGACCAGATGGCTTCACAGGAGAATTCTACCAAATATTTAGAGAAGAGCTAAGACCTATCCTTCTCAAACTCTTCCAAAATATAGCAGAAGCAGGAACACTCCCAAATTCATTCTACAAGGCCACCATCACCTTGATACCAAAACCAGACAAGGATGTCACAAAGAAAGAAAACTACAGGCCAATATCACTGATGAACATAGATGCAAAAATCCTCAATAAAATACTAGCAAACACAATCCAACAGCACATTAAAAGGATCATACACCATGATCAAGTAGGGTTTATTCCAGGAATGCAAGGATTCTTCAATATAGGCCAATCAATCAATGTGATAAACCATATTAACAAATTGAATGAGAAAAACCATATGATCATCTCAATAGATGCAAAGAAAGCTTTTGACAAAATTCAACACCTGTTTATGATAAAAACCCTGCAGAAAGTAGGCAGAGAGGAAACTTTCCTCAACATAATAAAGGCCATATATGACAAACCCACAGCCAACATCATCCTCAATGGTGAAAAACTGAAAGCATTTCCACTAAGATCAGGAAAAATATAAGGTTGCCCACTCTCACCAGTCTTATTCAACATAGTTTTGGAAGTTTTAGTCACAGCAATCAGAGAAGAAAAGGAAATAAAAGGAATCCAAATCGGAAAGGAAGAAGTAAAGCTGTCACTGTTTGCAGATGACATGATATTATACATAGAGAATCCTAAAGATGCTACCAGAAAACTACTAGAGCTAATCAATGAATTTGGTAAAGTTGCAGGATACAAAATTAATGCACAGAAATCTCTGGCCTTCCTATACACTAATGATGAAAAATCTGAAAGGGAAATCAGGAAAATACTCTCATTTACCATTGCAACAAAAAGAATAAAATATCTAGGTATAAACTTACCTAAGGAGACAAACGACCTGTATGCGGAAAATTATAAGACACTGATGAAAGAAATTAAAGATGATACAAATAGATGGAGAGATATGTCATGTTGTTGGATTGGAAGAATCAACATGGTGAAAATGACTCTACTACCCAAAGCAATCTACAGATTCAATGCAATCCCTATCAAACTACCACTGGCATTTTTCACAGAAGTAGAACAAAAAATTTCACAATTTGTATGGAAACACAAAAGACCCCGAATAGCTAAAGCAATCTTGAGAATGAAAAACGGAGCTGGAGGAATCAGGCTCCCTGACTTCAGACTATACTACAAAGTTACAGTAATCAAGACAGTATGGTACTGGCACAAAAACAGAAAGATAGATCAATGGAATAGGATAGAAAGCCCAGAGATAAACTCACGCACATATGGTCACCTTATCTTTGATAAAGGAGGCAGGAATGTACAGTGGAGAAAGGACAGCCTCTTCAATAAGTGGTGCTGGGAAAACTGGACAGGTACATGTAAAAGTATGAGATTAGATCACTCCCTAACACCATACACAATAATAAGCTCAAAATGGATTAAAGACCTAAATGTAAGGCCAGAAACTATCAAACTCTTAGAGGAAAACATAGGCAGAATACTCTATGACATAAATCACAGCAAGATCCTTTTTGACCCACCTCCTAGAGAAATGGAAATAAGAACAAAAATAAACAAATGGGACCTAATGAAACTTCGAAGCTTTTACACAGCAAAGGAAACCATAAACAAGACCAAAAGACAACCCTCAGAATGGGAGAAAATATTTGCAAATGAAGCAACTGACAAAGGATTAATCTCCAAAACTTACAAGCAGCTCATGCAGCTCAATAACAAAAAGCAAACAACCCAATCCAAAAATGGGCAGAAGACCTAAATACATATTTCTCCAAAGAAGATATACAGACTGCCAACAAACACATGAAAGAATGCTCAACATCATTAATCATTAGAGAAATGCAAATCAAAACTACAATGAGATATCATCTCATACCAGTCAGAATGGCCATCATCAAAAAATCTAGAAACAATAAATGCTGGAGAGGGTGTGGAGAAAAGGGAACACTCTTGCACTGCTGGTGGGAATGTGAATTGGTACAGCCACTATGGAGAACAGTATGGAGATTCCTTAATAAACTACAAATAGAACTACCATATGACCCAGAAATCCCACCACTGGGCACATACCCTGAGAAAACCATAATTCAAAAAGAGTCATGTACCAAAATGTTCATTGCAGCTCTATTTGCAATAGCCCAGAGATGGAAACAACCTAAGTTTCCATCATCGGATGAATGGATAAAGATGATGTGGCACATATATAGAATGGAATATTACTCAGCCATAAAAAGAAATGAAATTGAGCTATTTGTAATGAGGTGGATAGACCTAGAGTCTGTCATACAGAGTGAAGTAAGTCAGAAAGAGAAAGACAAATACCGTATGCTAACACATATATATGGAATTTAAGAAGAAAAAATGTTATGAAGAACCTAGGTGTAACACAGGAATAAAGACACAGGCCTACTAGAGAACGGACTTGAGGATATGGGGAGGGGGAAGGGTGAGCTGTGACCAAGCGAGAGAGAGGCATGGACATATATACACTACCTAACGTAAGGTAGATAGCTAGTGGGAAGCAGCCACAAAGCACAGGGAGATCAACTCGGTTTTTGACCACCTAGAGTGTCGGGATCGGGAGGGTGGGAGGGAGACTCAAGAGGGAAGAGATATGGGAATATATGTATAACTGATTCACTTTGTTATAAAGCAGAAACTAACACACCAGTGTAAAGCAATTATACTCTCATGAAGATGTTAAAAAAAAAAAAAAGACAGTCGTAGCAAGTAGGATAGCAAGACTAAAGAGTTAACACAATGTTTACACTAAAGTCTTGTGATGAATTCATTGGGAGGAAATAAGAAAAAAAATATTATCCATGTTATCACAACCCAGAAATAACTAGTGCACAATATGTTTATTGTGACTCTCCTTTCAAAATAAATAAACTAATTGACATGGAATTTTATCGTTTCATTTTTTTAATTTAACCTTTAATTAAAATGGGATTTATTCTGAATAGGATGTGCTGTAGAAATACCATAATCATTGGGATAATACAGTATATTAAGTAAATATGCTGATTACAAAACACTGCAGTCCTTATTTAGTAAACTAAAAATATGTAAACCAAAATGTATAGTAAGCTAAAATAATAGTAATACACTAAAATACCAATAGATGGATATATAGATGGGGCTCACCGTGATACAGAAAGGAATCTTACTAACAGTTATCTCAGGATGATAGGATAGTGAAGAAATTTGTTTTGATCTTGTTTACTTTTCTTCATTTTCAAAATTTTCTATAATAAATATAGTTTTCCAATTAAAAAAAGAAAAATTTCAGAGTATTCCCATTGCTCTAAAATAAACTATGTATCTTTTCTCATGAGACCTACCTCTCCAGGCTTATTTCACACAACTCTGCCTTCCTGGCCTTCTAACCCCATTTGTGCTCCAGCATTAATGGACTATTTTTAACTTCCTGAACAAAGTATGCTGTTGCATGTCTCTGTGTCATTGCAGGCAATAGTTTCTCTACCCAAAATGTCCTTTTCTCCTTCTTTTACCTGGTGAAACCACCTGGTGAGCCACCTTTGAAGATTCTCCTCAAATATTTCTTCCTCTAAGAAACGTAACAAGACAGAACTCTGACAGTGTTTTTTTCATCTATCTTCTTTGAGTCTATTGTTTATTAATGTTCCAGAATTTATAACAACTTATTTCTAATCACCTTATCCTAACTACACATGCCAATCAAATTGAGAACATAAGAAAAAGTCCTCTTTACCAAGTTCACTGAAGCAAGTTGTAAGTGGTATCTGTCACTAACCTTTATTTCCTTCTCCTGGACTCTTCACCTTGACATGCATATGGCTGGGCAACACATGGAGACTTTTATAAAACTGTGATTTGAATCTACTTGGTGTCTTTCAAAAGAATTAAGAAGCTAACACTTAAGATAAAAACTCTCTTTACAAATTGTCATGCACTATGGAAGTTCTGTTTCCTGACCAACTCTCATATCAGAAGCAAGATGTGATTCACAAAGGTCCATCTTCACCAAACATGTTATATCAAAAGTGGGATTTTACTTTGCATTGGCTTATTAACACTCAGGGCCTCTCATAAGAAGTATTTAGCTATTATTAGTTCACTTTTTAAAACTTGGTTACAAAGTCAATATTTAGGTACACATTCTAAGAAAACACTCTTCAGTTCAATTCTGACTCATTCAAGTTTAAGAGGTTGTTTTTCTTATCATAGTACTTGCCCTGCAGTAACAAAGAATGAGGCAGATAAAGACACAAAGAAAAGGAAAATAAAAACTTTCATCTTGCTCTACTTTCTCGTGACTCAAGGCCAGAGGAGCATAAAAAAAATACGAAAGAGATGACCCATATATGCATATATACTTATATGGCAGCAGTTATTTTGATAATTTAGTTCCATGCTTTTCTCCACTATTGACTTGAACTGCTTGAGATAGGAACTGGGTCTTACTAATATCTGTATTAGTAATACCTAGAAAACTACTATAATGAGAGAAGTGCTTAATATTTTTAATAAATAAATGAATGGATGAATATTGGAATATCTAAGGCATAGCTCTATCTTTAAGAAGTTTATATATATGGGACCTAAAACAAATGTACTCTAAGGTAAAGTAAAACAACTATAAGGCCAAGAAAGAAATAGCTACAGGTAAAAGTCCAGATTTATCTCACAAATTACTTTTACTCTATATTAGTCTAGTATTAGAAGAGAGACATTTTCATCTAAACCAAATGTCTATTATCCTGTTATTAAGTGCCAATACAAGAACATACATGAGATATGAGATATAAGTGTGGAAAAGTAGGGATGCCCAGGCAAAAAAAATGAGTGGAAGTGGAAAGCAGATTTAAAAAATGAGAGAAATGAGTTACTGTTGAGGGTTTAGATTGGCACAGGCATTCTGAAAGTAACTGGCAGTACTTAGTACAGTTAAGTGGAGGAATGCCCTTTGAGGCAGGGATCACAGTTCTGAATGCATATCTCAGAGAAATTCTCCCATGACCTGTATGAGAGCAAGAGGGTAGATATTTATTTTGGCTTTTCTGGTAAGGGCAGGAAGCTCCAGGTAACTGGAAGGGTGGGTGAGCAAAACGAGGTGGACATACACTTGTGAAATTTTATTCACCAATTAGAAACAACTAGATGTGCATATTAAAAAAATACATAGCACTTAAAAGCACTTGAGTTTAAAAAAAAGATAAAAATCAGAATAAGATTTTTAGCCCAATACCATATTTAAAAATTAAAAACATACATATAATTCTAGATATTTTATATGATTACATGAATGTTTAAAAACATATCAAACACAATAGAATGGGTTTCAATTGCATGACAGGAAGGAAAGTAGAGATTAGGAGTGAAGGGAAATAGAACAAAAGATGAGGTTTGCATACACTAATGAGAAGTATCATTAACTCAACTTCCTGTGTACTATACAAAATAATACTTTTATAAGCGATGGGCAGAAACATAGGAAAATTTTAATAGATAATTTACAAACAAAATGTAATTTGAGGAGCCAAATTATGTTTAAAATTATTGCAAGTTTGAAACAAAATTTTTAAATATATACCTGTTTGTGTCAATTTTATAATTATCCCTATAATCCATGTTAGAGAGATTCACCAATCCCTGCTTTAAAGCGGATCTTTGTATTTCTTCAGTTTTAAATATTTTATTGCTTTGTGCAATGCCAACTATTGTTAGTCAGGCACCACTGATGTTGTGATAGTGAACTAGTTGCACAAATAATATTTCACATATTATCCAGAGATGGAAAGGAGTGAGTGCGAAATTCTGAGGAGGCATCATTTTAGAAGTTATGTCTTGACATTTCTAAAACAATTCTATGTTAAGAAGAGAAACTATCTGTTGGGGAGACCAGGACCGTGATAAAAATTTACCATATAGACTAAAGTACACCAACACAACCCATTTGGAGATGCCAACAATACAAAATTTATAATTACTCTGGGTTTTAATATTTCACTACTTTAAAAATTATAGTCAAAGTAATATAGAATTATAAAAGGAGAGATTTAACTGAAAATATGTAAAACCAATCCCTGAGCACCTATGTATCACTAATAATGTGATTTTGCATGATTTGAATGATAATACCAGGAGCCCATAGAGTGAAAGGAAAGATTATTAATTCAAAGAAGCTGTCTCAGCTTATCTATGCAGCTTAGTGACTTTGTGATTCTAGATATTTTATTTGATATTTGTGGATAATAATAGAGTTCTTATTATGATTAAGTGGGTTAATACATATAAAGAATTTAGAATCCCTCGTACAAAACATCATTGTAGTCATGATTCTGTGAGCTTTCGTTTCCTCCTTTTTAATATGAGGATAATATCTTGTGAACATTTTCCCTCAACTTTAATATAAAAAAAATAATATCTAACTCACAAGATTGCTAAGAGAATAAGAGGGTTGATTTATGGTGGTTTGGGATGACCTAACTTAGAAAGTTATAGTTGAGCAGATATCCAAAGGCAAAGAGTGAACCAGACCTACAGATATCTGGGGAATGATATTGGAGACAGAATGAGTAGTGAGTATGAGAGCCCTGAAGAGGGCACCTTCCTGGCATGTTATAGTGACAACAAGGAGACGAGCATTGCTAGAGCAGAGTGAGTGATGAAGAGGAAAAACGGTTGAAATCAGAGAAATGTTGGCGACCAGAAAACATAGAATTTTGTAGATCATTTTAAGGACTTTGAGAAAGATACCCACTGGAGGATTTTGAAGACGGTAGTGACGTGATTTACTTGGGTTTCCAAAGAAACATTCTGCCTTCTATTTTAAGAATAGACCAAAGGGGGGCAAGCACTGAATTAGGAAGCGATGTTAGGGGGTTCAGCAATCCGGTAAGAGATGATGATAGAAATGGAGAGAAGCAGAGAAAAAAATGCTTACTGTGCTGTGTGAAAAAAAAAAATCGAGAGTACAACTTGATTTAAAAACTCTGGAGTTGAGGGAATCAATGCAGGCTGTAGAAGTAAATATAAGAAGTGAAAGTGGTAAGGAAATCTGAGACCTGAGAATTGTTTTGTGTTTAGCAACATGAATCTCTTGGAGACATTGACAAGAAAAATTTCAGTAGAGTCATGGGGTAAAAGGTAATGGAACTGAATTCAACAAAGAATGGGAAGAGGGGAATAGGAGAGAAATAGTATAGACAAATTTTTGAGGAGATTGTTGTAAAGAAGAGCAGAGGTGGGGGTAAAAGTAATGAAATCTAGGGTAAAGAAAAAGTGTTTAAAGTTGCCATAATATCTTTACATATTTGGCAAGAATGACTCAAGAGGGAAAATTTGATCATGGCAGAGAATTGAGTTTCTGAAGCCATATTCATAAGTAGGTAAGGAGAGTTGAAATCAAGTACAAAAGTAGAGAAATTAGCCTCGGAAAGGATTACAGATGGCTTAGGCAACCACAGGATTGGAAGAAGAGCATATAACATGAATGTACATGGTACATGTGGTCGTAGCTTGAGAAAAGTCTTTTCTGATTGTAAATCAATGTTCCTAGAGGAATAGGAAGCAACATAATCACCTATGAGTGAGTTTAGTTATGGATGTTGTAGTGGAAATTGAAGGAGGAAAAGGTTTAAAATACTAATTAAAATTTGTAGGAGAATTAGTAGCAAAGGAAACATATATTTAGAAGTTATGAATTTAAAATGAGAGTAGTCAGTATGCTAGGCTGCTTTTTTTCCAGCCATATTCATTTGCAATGGTTTAGATGCAGGGATGACAGAGTTGAATTCAGCTAGACTGGAAGTTTTTCCAGGGGAGCAATGAAAACCAAAAAAGGACAATTGTGTTAGTGGAATTTGCAAGGAAGTGATCATAATGATGGCCCTAGGATCTAGAGAGATAAAAAAGTGAGGATATGAAGGTGAGGAATAGTGAAAACTTGGATAAATACATTAAAAGTCCCAATGAACTTGAAGAATAATACGAGTTGAGATATTACATGGAGTTGGCTAGAAAGATAGGAGATAAGACCAGAGACGAAGATGCTCAAGATTGAAATTGTTGATAATCATAAAAATACTAGTGTATGACCATGGGATTAAAAGTTAAAGTAGGGTGGAAGACAAGACCATTTGGCAAGAGAAGGTCGGGTAACAGAATGTCTGGAATACTGAAAACGCCATCAACATAGATATTAAAATCGCCAAGAATTATGACATGCCTAATGTTGAATGTGACAGGAACTGAGCTCTTCAAAGAATAAAAGAAGTGACCGGAAGATATTAGTCATGTTAGATTAGACTATGTTATGAGAATAAATTTTGTTTTCAATTCACATTGTAACTCATCTAGGTTGGGGGGTAGAGGGTGGAGGAGGGGTTAAGCGGTCCCCACTCCACAATAGTCATTCAGGGAGTCAGACTGACAGAGGCTCTCCATGTTGAGGCTGCACCACACAGAGCACAGGCTCTCAGGTTGCACGAAAGGGAAGAAAGGAAGGTGGAGGAGCCCTTGCCAAATCTCTGTATCCTTTGACACAGTTCACTGGCCAGAACTAATCACACGGTCTTACCTAACTGAATGGAGGTAGGGAAAGTATGGGAACACATAGACATTTGGTGAGCAACAAATGTCTCTGAGACACCTGGTATATTTAAGGTGACTGCTATAAAGACTGCTATAAAGGTGGTAGATGGTTTATTTCCCATACTGCTGCCAAATACATCTTTCTAAAATGAAAGACTCACTATATCCTTGGCCTACTAAGAATCTTTCAGTAAGTGTATTTCACTACATGTAAACTTTACCTCAATTTAAGGGGGATGGGGATCCCCCAGAAGCTCCTTCCTAAGTTTTCAGATAACTTTCAAACTCTTTATCTTGGCGAGAAGGATCTTTTGTTACTGCCTTGCCTACATCTCCAGTTCCTGCTATTTCTCTGCTCTGCTACATTGCACCTGGAATGACTTTGCCCTATTTACATTGAACTATTTTCTACCGCCTTAAAATTCAGTATAAATATAAGTTTCTGGAGAAACTTCCCTTTCCTTCCTTTGCTCTCACAGGTCCTTCTGTTTGGAATTTTACAGAACTTCAAGCCTTCCCAGCACTGTCCTATATTATTATTGATTCACATCTCTCTCTGCTTCCCACAAACCCCCTCAAGGGCAGGACCATGTAGAGTTTGACTTTGTATACCTAGTGATTCAAAGTTACTGGTACACAAAGCAGGCAATTAATAAACATTTGTTGAATGAATTAATGAATATTTATTTGCCTTTTTTATGGTTTTATGTACTCCTTTGCCTTTTCATGAAAAGCAGATTTTTCTTAATCCAACTGTTTTCCTTTTTAAAGGATCAGCATGGGTTGTTACATCAAATGTTATCTTTTATTCCTCAGCATGTCCAATTCTCTGAGCAACCATTTTTCTTTTCGTAGAGCTTAATCTATCTTTGAATAATTAGTATTTAGCCCATTAAAATCCTTCTCTTGGCAAATTACCATGATAATAATAAAACCACAAACAACGTCTTTTTTTCCTGTGCCTTAATAAAATACAATTAAAATTTAATAAAAGCTCTGTATTTCCATTTATCCAATTCTGCACATCCTGAGGGAGGCAACAGCAGTGTTACAACCAGACCAATTAAATAGCCAGTTGTATTTAAGCTCTTTAATTCACATCTGAGTATAATTCTGTACTTATCATTCTAGCATTGCTCATGGCATTTTTGAACTCACTTTTATTCAGTCCTGCCCATTTTTCAGTATGTTGCAGAGCAAAAAGTTCTTATTTTTGTTAATATTATAATGATATTTCTAGCATGTGTCCTTCATTGTCCATTTTCTTCCAACAGATTTATAAGCCTAAATATCATCACTTTAAAATGCACTTCCCCTCACCTCTTATAACACCACTGTTGTCACAGAGGAAAAAAAAATGAAGGAAAAACCAGAAGTAGAATGTATATTTTTCAAAGACTAGATTTCATTAAAAAAAAAAAAAAAAACAATATTTTCCAAACATCTAAAATCTCTAAGAAGGATTTTTGCAGAAGTATGCAAATATTTGTCCTTTTATAAGATTTGAAAAACGTATTCTGAAACATGGGTGAAAAGTGAGTTAACGTATGCTACCCGCATTTTGGCATCTCCTTCAAAATAATTCAGGCCCACTCCCTTCATTTTACTGAGGACAATAATAGGCGACTTTGTCAGGTATTTCATGAAATAGGTCTTGTGCAATAGAAGTTATTTTTGTAAACATATGTATTTACATGCATCCAAATATTTGCTAGGTGTGTAAATCTGGACAGAGAGTAGTTTTGGAAACATTGCTGGAAAGCGAAATAAGAGTTTGAGAATATAAGAATACATTCTTCATCTCCACTAGCTGGTGGTTCCTGAGAGAGGGCTAAGTACCACACATACTTGTTTTGTAGTTTGTTTTGTGGTTTGTTTTGATTAATACTGAGTAGAACTTACCATTGCTTAATAAGATATTTAAAACTCCTACAGGAAAGATATGCTTCATATTTCAAGCCCAATAAATCACAGTTACAGCTTTCAGTTGAGACATTTATCTGGCAAACTTAACAGAGGCAGCAGAAATCTAACGGCAGACTTTTTTTTTTAACTTTTTGTGGCCAGGAAAAACAAAACTGGAGTTTTCTAACTGTAATCTTCATAGAATTATAGTGAAAATCAGAGTAGAATTTTTTTTAATTGAGGGCCATAAATTTTTTTTGGGGGGAGGAGATTCTATATTCAAATATTCTTTTGTTTTCTAGTACTGTCAATCACTAATGTTCTTCCCTGATAAAAACTATAGCTCAGTGTTTAAAAATAATAATAATTATAGGGTATATAACATTATTTTTTATCTCTGATAATTCTATAAATTGTATTTCTTATAAGTACAGAAATGAATTACGAAATATTGTTGACAGATGAATACATGGGAGGAAAATGACAATTTACAAACTAATTTAAAATATTGTCATTCCTTTAATAGCCAAAAAAGTAATTAAAACTCTTTCACTTGCTTTCATTTTTAAATATGCTATTGAAAGTTTTAATGTTAATTTTACAGAAAGGAAAATATTGTGACATGAATTTTACTGCCTTTCCATCTAACTAGAATTATGTTAGAGCTGGTTTAACTATATCAACTAAATAATACCAGCTTGAGTTTCTCTTGGACATTTGTATCCAATTCTGAGTGCTTAGTTTCTGAATACATACTAAAATTTCACTTTGGTTGTGTTTACATGTATATCTGGCCTAATATTTTAACCACATTATCTGCATGCCCAAGTTAATGTGTCAGTTCACTCAAAACGGTTTAATTTATATTCTTTTAGACCCCTGACTCCTGTTTTGGAGTGAGTAGGAAAGGTGATAAAATTTTCAGGATCATCTTGAATGAACACTTTGTGGCACTCTGAAATAATCTATATTTTTCTTAAAATTACCATTTAAAATGTCACTATATACCTTTTTGATATTTTTTAATACAATCATTTCAAAATGAGGCAGATTTCTTTGCTTGCATTGTGAAGGAGTTAGGCAATTTAAAATTTTCCAACTGGCTAATTTTTACTGCAATCTGGTTGTTCTCAATCTTGGCTGGGAAGCTTTGAAAACAAATTATAACCCAGGCCTCACCCCTGTACCAAATGAATCAGAGTATCTGTGGGTGGGAACAAAGGAGAGGTACTAAACAAAGGAGGGAGTGGGGATTAATGCACCATGAGCTAGAGAACTACAGCTATATAACCTTTGTGATATTTTATTGGAGATAGTAGTTCCATCCACATGTTTCTATGAATAGTTCTTGATAAATATTTTAGATTCCAGGAAGAGAACTAAGCCATCTCTAGTGCAGACCAATATGAACAAAACAATCATTTGAAAAATACAGTATCCACAACAAACTGGGTTATTTTGTTAAAAGGTTCCAAAGCAGGCGTATAATGCCCAATTTTCCATTTGCAAACTTATTGCTCTAAATCTGCAGAGTTTAAGAAGTATCTGTAATTCTACTAAATGTCTTATCTATAGGAGGTTTACTATGTAGTTGGGGAGAAAAGACTGTATTGACTACTTCTGGTGCCCTGCCTGATATCCTCCACGGCCTCTTACTAGTTCTGCACTACTTTGCTGGTGATGCCTTGCACCTGGGAAACCTTCTGAGCATGGTCCATGAACTACCTGGTTGTGCCTAAAATTTCATACCAGTACCATTTCCCCACCTTCCCCTCCACAGCCCATAGCCATTGACTAACTGGTGCAATATATAGAAGTCCAGCTCTATAACAATTAGGTGGACAATCTTGGTAGAGTAATTTATACTCCAGACCTCTCCATGGGATCAGGCTGAGGCTTGACTTCACCTGATCATACCCTGGCTTACCTTCTTCCCTTTCCTGCTCTGCCTGCCTCAAGTCCTAATCGTTTGCAGATGAATCTGTCTCAGGCTTGTCTTCCAGGAAACCCAAACTAAATATGAGACTATCTCACATATAGAAATATGGAAGAAGCACACAATAGCAACAGTATTGATAATGACAGCTAACACAAAGTAACTACTCTGTACCAGGCACCATGCAAAAGAACTCTAATCAATCATCAATTACTTTACTTAGTCCTTGCAATACCTGTTACTATCATGATCACTTCTCCCTCTCCCCAATTTATAGATCCAGAATCAGAACTTTTGAGTGGATATGCAATTTTCCCAAGGCTCTCAGCTAGCCAAGGAACCCAAGCCTACAGTTTTAACCTCTCCTTCATAAATTCAGTGTTTAAATGAGCTATAAATGATATAGATCCATCACCATAGAGATCAATAGAAACTGGCTATAAAAGGCAGTGGTTGGGATCAGACAGACCTACACTATTACCATGAACCAGACGTTTATTAGTTGTACTGATTAGCAAAACTACTTAGGTCCAAAACTGCAATTTACTCATACATTGTCTGATTGTTTTCAAGGATTCCATGAAGCTCATATTTAAAGCTGTTATCATAGGAGTTACTGAAAACAAAATAATTCCAAAATCTCATCCATTTCTTGGAGTCACAGAGTAACCTAAAATCTCAGTTTTATGACCAAAACAGTTAGATGAACAATACGTTTCTTGCAAAACTAAAGTTACTAAGGCTGAGATTTGGTTTATTCACCAATAACGTGAAGGAAATGATACACGTCTATACATTTATATGAATATTATATATATATATATATATATATCCCAAATTGGTTATATCTAGGATTACATGAATTAATGCGTACTATACTTAACACAGGTCCTGTGGCATAGCCAGCACTAAATGATGTTATTTCCTTCCCTTTTAAAAATGGTTTCATCCATACTGATATAAAGAAATGATCACAAAAATATTTAAAAATGGAAGAATAGATAAATCTCTTATACAGAAGAATTCCAAATAAGTTGTACAGATATTTCTCCCTTCAGGAGGGGAGCATCACTCTCTACCTGCTAAATGTTGGTACCGGTTAAGTCTTGCTTTCAAAGACAATAGTACAGAAAGAGAGGGAAAGCAGCTTTACAGTGGAGGAACCTGGCAAACACCACTTCCAGGCAGATGATTATGATTAACATCAATGATAAGATTTGCTGATAGTTTGTACCCTTGACATGATGTGGTAAGATTGGCAGTTTACACCTATGGCTTTTCCCCCTAAATCATGAGAGAAACATCAGATAAATCCAAAACACCTGAACAGTACTCCTAAAACCTGCCAAGGTTGCACAGGCTCCGGACATGCAGGCTCAGCAGCCATGGCTCACAGGCTCAGCCACTCCGTGGCATGTGGGATCTTCCCAGACCGGGGCACGAACCCATGTCCCCTGCATCGGCAGGCGGACTCTCAACCACTGCGCCACCAGGGAAGCCCCTGCCAAGGTTTTTGAAAATCAAGGAAAGTCTGAGAAAAAAATCACAATCCAGAAGAGCCTAAGGAGACACGACAACTAAATGTAATGTGGTTTCCTAGATGGGATCCTGAACAGAATAAGGAAATTTAAGGTAAACACTGAGGAAATCTAAATAAAATATAGCCTTTAGACAATAATAACGTATCAATGTCAGCTTATTGGTTGTAGCAAATGAACCATACTAATTAATATAAGGGGTTAACAATAGGAAAAATTGTCTGTGAGGCATATAGAAACTCTCCTTACTCTCTTTGCAACTTTTTTTTTGTAAATCTAAGACTATTCTAAAACAAAAGGTTTATGGAAAAGATCTTAAAATATAGATAGAATTTTCTAAGAGGGAGTCACTGGCAATTATGTAATGTAAAAGTCACCTAATATCATGCATTCAGTATAATATTATTTAGTGTTAAAAAGGAAGGAGATTTTGACAGATGCTGTAATATGGATAAAATCTGAAGATATTATGCTAAGTGATATAAGCCAGTCATTCCTAGAGTAGTCAAATTCACAGAGACAGAAAGTGGAATAGTGGTTGCCAGGTGAGGGGAAGGGAGAATGAGGAATTACTGTTTAAGGGGTACAGCATTTCAGTTTGGGAAGGTGAAGACTTTCTGGAGATGTATAATGGTGAGAGTGTCACAGCAATGTGAATGTACTAAATGTCACAGAAGCATACACTTAAAATGGTTAAAATGCTAAATTTTATGTTATGTGTATTTTACCATGGTAAAAATAGGTGCCTGATGTCAAAATAAATTCATACAAATAAATTCGTATGTAGGACTATAAGTTCCTTGAAAGGAGGTATCATAAATTTTAATTTATTTTATTATTTAATACCTCTTAGTGCCTACAATGGCACCTGAAATGTATTAGGCATTTCAGGATGGAAACAGCAGGAGGTGATAATAAATGTTGAATTAAACGATAGGGAAAAGGTGTGATTTCATAAAGAAACAGAACTTAACGTTACTATCACTATTATTTCATTTGATTATCGTAACTTTTAATCAATGTAATGGACATGGGTGGATTCACACCTTGGGAGAGTAGAATATTAATAGGTGTATGTATTTCCCTTTTAAAATTATATTGGCAAGCATTAGAGGGACTTTTTAAAAAGTCGAACTTGAAAATTCTTAAAAGAGAAAATGTACTTTCTGTGCATCTGGGGACTTAAAATTTACAAATATTTAACTTAAGTGTTGCCTTAAGCCAGGGCAATTCAAGCAAGTGCTTTTTCCCATGATAGAGAAATCTGAAATTCTTACATACTCTTGTTACTATGTATTTTGTGGAAACATGAACTATAAGTTTTAAAAATCAACAAGTCATATTCAGGGACTTTTTTTTTTTTTTTTTAATATCTGGCCTCTAAGTTTAAGTGCTTATTTTCTATTTGGACTACAATATCCCTGGAAGATGCCTTCACTATCCACTGCATCTGTACTGTCATTCAACTATAATTTACAGTAGACACTACGTGGAGCTCTCTGCATATTTTTCCAGAGGGCCTTCCCTTGCAAAACCAAAGTCACTGGGATATAATCATCCATAGCTTTCCTCATTTTGTGTGAAGTTGTAAAGTCAACTTTTACAGACAGTATTCCCAAATGTCAGATATTTAAAGCACCTTTAGAATTGTTAGCATAGTGACAAGTTGGCCTATATCTTGAGGGTAGCATTTTACTGACCAGTACTGAGAATGAATAGATAATATTGACAGTACCTAGAATTAATAAACTCCTCAAATGTTTCATGTTTGATTTTTAAATCTATTTAAAAATATCTAAGGTAATAATTTAACTGATAAAATGGATTGATAAAGTATCATGTGCCAGGCATTATGCTAAATTCATTAAAAGCATTAACTGATTTAATCTCAAAATAACCATACGAATGAAGATTACTATACCAGTTAAATTGATGGGGAAACTGAGAGTTAAGTAATTAAAGTTAAAAATCTCGATCATGATTCATGCAGCCAGTAAGTCAAGAAGCTTGATTCCCTCCTAAGTATCATCTCCAGTAACTGCATGCTTAACTATTTCTAAGGAAGATGCTAAGGAGGAAATATGAGTCTCTCAAGGTTCTTTTTATACTTAGGTTTACAGTCAACAGTTAGTTATTATCTGACATTTGTATGCCATAGACATCTCCAGTATTGTACTTTACTTCTGAATTGAAATTAGAGGCAGAGATTTGTGTTATGCTAAAATATCAGAAAACTTAATATTAAGACCTAGTAACACCTGTTTCAACATTTTTTAACCATGCCCTACCCCTAGATATCTCATGTTTTCTCCAGTGGAAAAGCTATATCCACAAAAATAATGCAAAGGAAAAATAAAGGAGTTGAGAGATTTGCCAAACTGCTCTTTGATGGAAGGATTTGCATCTGCGTAGGTTTGCCCTGAAGATGCTGTAAAGTCACATGATCATTCTCTTCTCCCATTTTCTCTTTTCTCTTTCTTTTTTAAAACTCTTGTTGATGAGTGATTTCCTTTTTCTCTTTTCTTTCTGGGTGTTTTTTTTCTATACCTTTACTCCCTTATGTACTTTTTTTTTCTTTCTTCCTCATTACCTTTCCCTAGGTTAGTAGTTCTGTTGACTCTTCCCCTCCCCTAGCGGGAAAGGAAACCCACAGAGCTTAGAGTTGGAGCAGTATGACTCAGAAGGAACAATTTAAAAATACACCTTGATATTCTGTTCCTCTTTCCACGTACCATTACTTGACTCTTCTGTGTAACCTATTTCTTCTAAATATTCTTTAAGATCTAAAGTTTAAATGAGTACAAAATTCCATTTTAGTTCCTTCTCATCTCATGTCCTCTTACTTTTTCCAGTGAAAAATACTGGATATATAGCAATAACACCTATATTTGCCATTGAATCAGAATTTGTATTATTTTCTTGGTTTTTAATAGTTACTGTGCCTTTCTGTTTCTATTTATTAGCCAATGACTAATATTTAGCCGTTAGACAGGACCATTTTAACTCAATAAAATACATCTTAGGTGGTTATTTCTATATAACTCTGTTTTAGCCTGTAGTTTGTCTTTGTCATGTAAAATATTTTTCTAATTTTTTTCATTCTGATATTTTTCATTTCACAAATGATGGTTGTTACTTTTGAAATTGTATAGAAAGACAAAATAGCAAACTGAGTAACCTACAAGTATAGAATATTAAAGAGGCTATGGCTGAATATTAAGGGAATAATTACATTTCAGATAAATTTTGGAAACATTTTAAAAAGCATTAGGACATCCTTATTCACATCTACTCAGCAAGATAAACATACATTTATACCTACATACTATATGAAAACACACATACTTACCCAGTGATATAGCATCCAGATAGTCCTTCAATGAAGGGCTTGATACCCCGGCTCCTGGTGGTATGTCAACAGACAGTCTTCACAGCAGCCTTCAGGGACCACCTCAGATGCAGAACACTGTTGCCTAAGGTCACCTTTCTCTAAAGTCACGTTCCTGCTCCTGAGTGGCCCATATGACACCGAGACTGGTAGATGTAGGAGAATAAATGTCTGGTCGTCTTGACCCACCTCAGGGCAGCTCTGAAAGGCATTCAAGCTTCAAAACAACCTGAGGGGTGAGCTGAGATGTGTTAGGTCTGCACTGCAGCTTGACTTTTTCATCAGCCCAATCCTGCTTCCCGTTCCATTTTCCTACAGGTGTAGATGTGGTGGATCTGCACTGCGGCTTGGCTTCCTCCTCTGACCAATCCTGCTTCCTTCCCCTCCTCTCCACAGGTGTTGATCTGAGGGTGCTCCATCATAAACAGCCTGCATACTCCACACCCACTCAGAGTCTGTTTTCTGGGAAACTGATAAACAATTTCCTAATCCTTTATTCTTTTATATTTAAAATAAGTTAAGTACATGATTTTTTTAAATGTTACTCATACTTCAAAAAATTAAGTCCCCCTTAGTTACAATCAATTCTGTGGCCTTCATTATCATCCAAGGTAATTAAAGTGAAGATATATTATATACCCTATAAAAATCAATTATCAAATATGCTTAAATGCACACACACATAAAAAAATTTTACCTATGAGGGTAATAATTCCATGAAAATAAACTCTGGAAATCAATAAAATGGGGAAAAAACCCTACAGTGAATTAAATGTTGCAATCAAAATGAATGCTGTTTTTGCCAACAGAAATTGGAACTACAAGTTATCTCCACTCTTTCAAGGAGGAAAATGGAGGAGTAAAGATGAAATGTGATCTGAACAAAAGAAAAGCAAGTGAAACCTGATGGCAAGAACTCTTTGACCTACAGTCCGTGACCTTCAGATCCAAATGGGTAGTATACCTTGACACTCTCAGCACGCCTGAAGCAGGCAGCAGCTATTCCTAAATAAGTGCACTTTGCTACAACACAGAAGATAATATACATTTCTCTTCAGAAGACATTTCCAGAATGAAGTAATTAAAATTGCTTATGTCAGTTAGTGGATCTAGGAATGAAGACAAAGAGAAAATAAAAGCAAGACAAGAGGGGATAAGGTGGGGAGAAGATCTCTCCTCAAAACAAAAAACTAAAACAGTATTTTCTCTGCCATTCAAATGCTTTTCCCAGTTATTATGTGAACAAAGGATGGCATTTCTATAGTAAAATCCATGGACCCTTTTGTATCATCCATCTTACTTCTAAGTTCATTTGGGGCACCTAGGTATTTCTAGAGCCCCTTGGAATTACAAAATAACAACTGCAACCAAAACAGCTCTTGGAAGAAACATTAAGATTTGGTATAACCCTTCAAACATGTTTGCATTTGAAGTCCATGTTTGCCACTGATCCATTCTCATTTCTAATGCTATAGTGGGAATCATGTCAAAATATGTTTTTAGTTCCTGGGGTGTGCATCTAAATAGCAACCCCCCCAAAAAATTGGGCTGACTCCCTCTGAGGGATTCTGATTCAAATGATTTTAGGTGTGGCCTAGGATAATTATAAACTAGAAATGCAACACTAGAAACTCCAATCTGAAAATACAGACTGGATCATGGATTTTGACAGATGATGACAAATTAGAAATAATTTATTGATTCATCTTATTATTTAGTAGCAAAACTGATATCAGACTAACAATACTGACTAAAGCCATTTTATAATTTTACAGTATTTTCCTTTCTTCCTTCCTTCCTTTCTTTTCTTCCTCCCTCCCTCTCTCCCACTCTCCCTCCCTCTTTCCCTCCCTTTCTCTTTCTTTCTTTCTTTCTTTCTTTCTTTCTTTCTTTCTTTCTTTCTTTCTTTCTTTCTTTCTTTCTTTCTCTTTCTTTCTTTCTTTCTTTCTCTTTCTTTCTTTCTTTCTTTCTTTCTTTCTTTCTTTCTTTCTCTCTTTCTTTCTCTCTTTCTTTCTCTCTTTCTTTCTCTCTTTCTTTCTCTCTTTCTTTCTCTCTTTCTCTCTTTCTTTCCTTTCCTTTGTGAGTAACACCAAAGGAAAGACTCACAAAGACCCATAAAATTGCCAAAGGACAATTTACGGCATCAGTTGTAGCGGCCCTTAAGGCTATCATCTAAGGTACCATGAAGGTTCCTAACTTCTTTCTATGAATTTCAATTTTTAAATTACTGAGTCAAAAGCAATAAGCATTTGAACCATTTTTGTAACAATCCCATATTTGTTTTCTTTTTTATTGAAGTATTGTTGATTTACAATATTATATTAGTTTCAGGTATACAACACAGTGATCTGATATTTTTATAGATTACACTCCATTTAAAGTTATTTTTACAGGCTTTTTCTATAACAAGTTTTCTCTGTTACTCATTCTTTGTGCCTCTTCCTTGATCTGCTTTTTACAATGAGTAGCTATTTAAATAGCTCAGGTGAAAAACATTGGGAAGTGGGTGCTTCTGAAGTACTGATTGTATTAGAGGGGAGAATTACAAGGGTTAGTATTCGAATTTTTTTTTTAAATTAAGAGACAGATATATAGAGAAAAAAAGTCCACTCTTGTCCTTCTAACTGGATTTCAATTAGCCACTGTCTTCTTGTTCCATGTTATACTATTAATTTAGAAAAGAAGATTGACTGTACTGTTTATGCTCTGTAAGTATTTGAGTAGGGAAAAAAATGAGGAAGAGAAAGATAGAATCAAGAAAGTCTAATATCAGCTGTGGTAACAAATCTTAGTGGATTGAACAAGACAGGTTTATTAATTTATTTGGGGGAGTGGTTAATACCAAATGTCTATCATAAACCATGGAAGGACTCTTCCCATATCATTTTCATTCAGGGACCCAGCCTGTACTGTGTGGAAGAGGGATAAGGTAAATTGCACCCCAGCTCTTAAATGTTTCTGCTCACATTGCACTGGCTAAAGGAATTCATGTAGTCCTGCCTAATTTCAGGGGGCAAGCTTCCTATATGTGCAGAAGAAGGAGAAGCTAAGATCCTTAGTAAAAAACTTAATGTCTACCACAGTTTGATTATTGTTAAATAGAATATGATATTGTGTGCACACACACACAGTTAAATAGATTGATTTTGGTTGGAGATGATCTAAACAACTAAATCCAGTGTCCTGCACATGGGAATTGCACTTGCTCTAGGACTATTTTCTAACAGGAAATTTTAAAATTTGGGGAGCTTTAAGATGATGGAAGAATAAGACGTGGAGATCACCTTCCTCCGCACAAATACATCAGAAATACATCTACATGCGGAACAACTCCTACAGAACACCTACTGAATGCTGGAAGAAGACCTCAGACTTCCCAAAAGGCAAGAAACTCCCCACATACCTGGATAGGGAAAAAGAAAAAAGTAAAAAACAGAAACAAAAGAATAGGGATGGGACATACACCTCTGGGAGGGAGCTGTGAAAGAGGAAAAGTTTCCACACATTAGGAAGCCCCTTCACTGGCGGAGGCGGGCTGTGTGTGTGTGTGTGTGTGTGTGTGTGTGTGTGTGTGTGTGACAGGGGTGATGGGGGGGAAGCTTTGGAGCCACAGAGGAGAGCACAGCAACAGGGGTGCAGAGGGCAAAGTGGAGAGATTCCCACACAGAGAATCAGTGCTGACTAGCATTCACCAGCCTGAGAGGCTTGTCTGCTCACCTGCGGGGTGGGCAGGGCTGGGAGCTGAGACTCAGGCTTGGAGGCCAGATCCCAGGGAGAGGACTGGGGTTGGCTGTGTGAACACAGCCTGAAGGGGGCTAGTACGCCACAGCTAGCCAGGAGGGAGTCCGAGAAAAAGTCTGGAACTGCCTAAAAGGCAAGAGACCATTGTTTTGGGGTGCACGAGGAGAGGGAATTAAGAGCACTGCCTAAACGAGCTCCAGAGACAGGCTCGAGCCGCGGCTATCAGCGCGGACACCAGAGACAGGCATGAGACGCTAAGGCTGCTGCTGCAGCCACCAAGAAGCCTGTGTGCAAGCACAGGTCACTATCCACACCTCCCCTCCCGAGAGCCTGTGCAGCTGCCATTGCCAGGGTCCCATGATCCAGGGACAACTTCCCTGGGAGAACACATGGCACGCCTCAGGCTGGTGCAACGTCAATGGTGCAGGCTTCCCCCGCATTCCATACCCCTTCCTCCACAAGGCCTGAGTGAGGCAGAGACCCCTAATAAGCAACTCCTTTAACCCCGTCCGGTCTGGGCAGGAACAGAGGCCCTCAGGGGACCTACAGGCAGAGGCAGGACCAAATCCAAGCTGAACACTAGGAACTGTGTAAACAAAGAAGAGAAAGGGAAATTTTTCCCAGCAGCCTCAGGAGCAGAGGATTAAATCTCCACAATCAACTTGATGTACCCTGCATCTGTGGAATACCTGAATAGACAACGAACGACCCCAAAACTGAGGCAGTGGACTTTGGGAGAAATGATATGTATATTTTTTTTTCCTTTTTCTCTTTTTGGGAGTGTGTATGTGTATGCTTCTTTGTATGATTTTGTCTGTATAGCTTTGCTTTTACCATTTGTCCTAAGGTTCTGTCTGTCCTTTTTCTTTTGTTTGTTTTTGTTTTTCTTTTTTTTTTTTCTTGTAGTATAGTTTTTAGCACCAGTTATCATTGGTGGATTTGTTTTTTGTTTGGCTGCTCTCTTCTTTATTTCTTTCTTTTTTCTTTTTTTTATTACTTTTTAATTTTTTAGTTTAATAACTACTTTTTATTTTAATAACTTTCTTTTCTTTCTTTCTTTTCTTTCTTTCTTTTCTCTCTTTCTTTCTTTCTTTTCTTTCTTTCTTTCTTTTTCTCTTTCTCTCTTTATTTTTTCTCCTTTTTCTTCTGAGCCATGTGGCTGACAGGGTCTTGGTGCTCCAACCGGGTATCAGGCCTGTATCTCTAAGGTGGGAGACATGAGTTCAGGACATTAGTCCACCAGAGACCTACTGGCTCCATGAAATATCAAACAGTGAAAGCTCTCCCCAGATATCTCAATTTCAACACTAAGACCCAGCTGCAATCAATGACCAGCAAGCTACAGTGCTGACACCCTATGCCAAACAACTAGCAGGACAGGAACACAACCCCACTCATTAGCAGAGAGGCTGCCTACAATCATAATAAGGTCACAGACACCCCAAAACACACCACCGGACACGGTCCTGCACACCAGAAAGACAAGATCCAGCCTCATCCACCAGAACACAGGAACTAGTCCCCTTCACCAGGAAGCCTACACAAACCACTGAACCAACCTTAGCCACTGGGAGCAGTCACCAAAACAACTGGAACTACGAACCTTCAGCCTGCGAAAACGAGACCCCCAAAAATAGTAAGTTAAGCAAATAAGAAGACAGAGAAACACACAGCAGGTGAAAGAGTAAGGTAAAAACCCACCAGGCCAAACAAATGAAGAGGAAATAGGCAGTCTAACTGAAAAAGAATTCAGAGTAATCATAGTAAAGATGATCCAAATTATTGGAAATAGAATGGAGAAAATACAAGAAATGTTTAACAAGGACCTAGAATAATTAAAGAGCAAACAATGATGAACCACACAATAAATGAAGTTAAAAATTCTCTAGAAGGAATCAATAGCAGAAGAACAGAGGCAGAAGAACAGATAAGTGACCAGGAAATAAAATAGTGGAAATAACTACTGCAGAGCAGAATAAAGGAAAAAGAAGGAAAAGAATTGAGGACAGTCTCAGAGACCTCTGGGACAACATTAAATGCACCAACATTTGAATTATAGGGGTCCCAGAAAAACAAGAGAAAAAGAAAGGGAGTGAGAAAATATTTGAAGAGATTATAGTTGAAAACTTCCCTAATATGGGAAAGGAAATCGTTAATCAAGTCCAGAAAGCACAGAGAGTCCCATACAGGATAAATCTAAGGAGAAACATGCGAAGAAACATATTAATGAAACTCTCAAAAGTTAAATGCAAAGAAAAAATATTAAAAGCAGCAAGGGAAAGCAACAAACAAAATACAAGGGAATTCCCATAAGGTTAACAGCTGATCTTTCAGCAGAAACCCTGCAAGCCAGAAGGGAGTGGCAGGACATACTTAAAATGATGAAGGGGAAAAAACTACAATCAAGATTACTCTACCCAGCAAGGTTCTCATACAGATTCGACAGAGTAATTAAAACTTTTACAGACAAGCAAAAGCTAAGAGAATTCAGCACTAACAAACCAGCTTTACAACAAATGCTAAAGGAACTTTTCTAGGTAAGAAACACAAGAGAAGGAAAAGACCTACAATAACAAACCCAAAACAATTAAGAAAATGGTAATAGGAACATACATATTGGTAATTACTTTAAATGTAAATGGATTAAATGCTCCCACCAAAAGACACAGACTGGCTGAATGAATACAAAAACAAGACCCATATATATGCTGTCTACAAGAGACCCACTTCAGACCTAGGGACACATACAGACTGAAAGTGAGGGGATGGAAAAAGATATCCCATGCACATGGAAATTAAAAGAAATCTGGAGTAGCAACTCATATCAGACAAAATAGACTTTAAAATAAAGACTATTACAAGAGACAAAGAAGGACACTACATAATGATCAAGGGATCAATCCAAGAAGAAGATATAACAACTGTAAATATTTATTCACCTAACATAGGAGCACCTCAATACATAAGGCAAGAAGGAGGGGAGGGGAAGATGGAGGAAGAGTAAGATGCAGAGATCACCTTCCTCCCCACAGATACACCAGAAATACATCTACATGTGGAGCAACTCCTACAGAACACCTACTGAACACTGGCAGAAGACCTCAGACCTCCCAAAAGACAAGAAACTCCCCACGTACCTGGGTAGGGCAAAAGAAAAAAAGAAAAAATCAGAGACAAAAGAATAGGGATGGGACCTGCACCAGTGGGAGGGAGCTGGGAAGGAGGAAAGGTTTCCACACACTAGGAAGCCCCTTCATGGGTGGAGACTGTGGGAGGCAGAGGGGTGAGCTTCGGAGCCGTGGAGGAGAGCACAGCAACAGGGGTGCGGAGGGCAAAGTGGTGAGATTCCCGCACAGAGGATCGGTGCCGACCAGCACTCACCAGCCTGAGAGGCTTGTCTGCTCACCCGCCAGGGCAGGCTGGGCTGCGAGCTGAGGCTCGGGCTTTGGTCGGAGTGCAGGGAGAGGACTGGAGTTGGCTGTGTGAACACAGCCTGAAGGGGTTAGTGCACCACGGCTAGCCGGGAGGGAGTCCGGGAAAAGGTCTGGAGCTGCCGAAGAGGCAAGAGACTTTTTCTTCCCTCTTTGTTTCCTGGTGCGCGAGGAAAGGGGATTAAGAGCGCTGCTTAAAGGAACTCCAGAGACCGGCGCGAGCCGCGGCTAACAGCGCGGACCCCAGGGACCGCAGGAGACGCTAAGGCTGCTGTTGCCACCACCAAGGGGCCTGTGTGCAAGCACAGGTCACTATCCACACCCCTCTTCCGGGGAGCCTGTGCAGCCCGCCACTGCCAGGTTCCCAGGATCCAGGGACAACTTCCCCGGGAGAACGCACGGCGGGCCTCAGGCTGGTGCAACTTCACGCCAGCCTCTGCTGCCGCAGGCTCGCCCCGCACCCGTGCCCCTCCCTCCCCCGGCCTGAGTGAGCCAGAGCCCCCGAATCAGCTGCTCCTTTAACCCCGTCCTGTCTTAGCAAAAAACAGACGCCCTCCAGCGTCCTACACGCAGAGGTGGGGCCAAATCCAAAGCTGAGCCCCTGGGAGCTGTGAGAACAAAGAAGAGAAAGGGAAATCTCTCCCAGCAGCCTCAGAAGCAGCGGATTAAAGCTCCACAATCAACTTGATGTACCCTGCATCTGTGGAAAACATGAATAGACAACGAATCATCCCAAATTGAGGAGGTGGACTTTGAGAGCAACATTTATGATTTTTTCCCCTTTTCCTCTTTTGGTGAGTGTGTATGTGTATGTGTATGATTCTGTGTGAGATTTTGTCTGTATAGCTTTGCTTCCACCATTTGTCCTAGGGTTCTATCCGTCCTTTTTTTTTTTTTTCTTCTTAATATTTTTTAATTTAATAACTTTATTATATTTTACTTTGTTTTATTTTACTTTATCTTTTTCCTTCCTTCCCTCCTTCCTTCCTTCCTTCCTCCCACCATCCCTCCCTCCTCCCTCCTTTCTTTCTTTCTTTCCTTTTCTTCTTTCTTTCTTTTTTTCTTTCTTTCTTCCTTCCTTCCCTTCTTTCTTTCTTTCTCTCTTTCTTTCTTTCTTTCTTTCTTTCTTTCTTTCTTTCTTCCTTCCTACTTCTACTAATTGTTTCTCTCTAATTTTTCTCCCTTTTATTCTGAGCCATGTGAATGAAAGGCTCTTGGTGCTGCAGGCAGGAGTCAGTGCTGTGCCTCTGAGGTGGGAGAGCCAACTTCAGGACACTGGTCAACAAGAGACCTCCGAGCTCCACATAATATCAAATGACGAAAATCTTCCAAAGCTCTCCATCTCAACACCAGCACCCAGCTTCACTCAACGACCAGCAAGCTACAGTGCTGGACACCCTATGCCAAACAACTAGCAAAACAGGAACACAGCACCACCCATTACAAGAGAGGCTGCCTAAAATCATAATAAGTCCACAGACACCCCAAAACACACCACCAGATGTGGACCTGCCCACCAGAGAGACAAGATCCAGCCTCATCCACCAGGGCTCAGGCACTAGTCCCATCCACCAGGAAGCCTACACAACTCACTGAACCAACCTTAGCCACTAGGGACAGACATCAAAGACAACGGGTACTATGAACCTGCAGACTGCAAAAAGGAGACGCCAAACAGAGTAAGATAAGCAAAATGAGAAGACAGAAAAACACATAGCAGGTGAAGGAGCAAGATAAAAATGCACCAGTCCTAACAAATGAAGAGGAAATAGGCAGTCTAACTGAAAAAGAATTCAGAATAATGATAGTAAAAATGATCCAAAATCTTGGAAATAGAATAGACAAAATGCAAGAAACATTTAACAAGGACCTAGAAGAACTAAAGATGAAACAAACAATGATGAACAACACAATGAATGAAATAAAAAAGACTCTAGATGGGATCAATAGCAGAATAACTGAGGCAGAAGAATGGATAAGTGACCTGGAAGATAAAATAATGGAAATAACTACTGCAGAGCAGAATAAAGAAAAAAGAATAAAAAGAACTGAGGGCAATTTCAGAGACCTCTGGGACAACATTAAATGCACCAACATTCGAATTAGAAGGGTTCCAGAAGAAGAAGAGAAAAAGAAAGGGACTGAGAAAATATTTGAAGAGATTATAGTTGAAAACTTCCCTAATATGGGAAATGAAATAGTTAATCAAGTCCAGGAAGCACAGAGAGTCCCATACAGGATAAATTCAAGGAGAAATACACCAAGACACATATTAATCAAACTGTCAAAAATTAAATACAAAGAAAGCATATTAAAAGCTGCAAGGGAAAAACAACACACAAGGGAATCCCCATAAGGTTAACAGCTGATCTCTCAGCAGAAACTCTGCAAGCCAGAAGGGAGTGGCAGGACATACTGAAAGTGATGAAGGAGAAAAACCTGCAACCAAGATTACTCTACCCAGCAAGGATCTCATTCACATTTGATGGAGAAATTAAAACCTTTACAGACAAGCAAAAGCTGAGAGAGTTCAGCACCACCAAACCAGCTTTACAACAAATGCTAAAGGAACTTCTCTAGGCAAGAAACACAAGAGAAGGAAAAGACCTACAGTAACGAACCCAAAACAATTAGGAAAATGGGAATAGGAACATACATATCGATAATTACCTTACATGTAAATGGACTAAATGCTCCCACCAAAAGACAAAGATTTTCTGAATGGATACATAAACAAGACCCATATATATGCTGTCTACAAGAGACCCACTTCAGACCTAGAGACACATACAGACTGAAAGTGAGGGGATGGAAAAAGATATTCCATGCAAATGGAAACCAAAAGAAAGCTGGAGTAGCAATTCTCATATCAGACAAAATAGACTTTAAAATAAAGACTATTAGAAGAGACAAAGTAGGACACTACATAATGATCAAGGTATTGATCCAAGAAAAAGATATAACAATTGTAAATATTTATGCACCCAACGTAGGAGCACCTCAATATATAAGGCAACTACTAAGAGCCATAAAAGGGGAAATCGACAGTAACACATTCATAGTAGGGGACTTTAACAACCCACTTTCACCAATGGACTGATCATCCAAAATGAAAATAAATAAGGAAACACAAGCTTTAAATGATACATTAAACAAGATGGACTTAATTGATATTTATAGGACACTCCATCCAAAAACAACAGAATACACATTTTTCTCAAGTGCTCATGGAACATTCTCCAGGATAGATCATATCTTGGGTCACAAATCAAGCCTTGCTAAATTTAAGAAAATTGAAATTGTACCAAGTATCTTTTCCGACCACAATGCCATGAGACTAGATACCAATTACAGGAAAAGATCTGTAAAAAATACAAACACATGGAGGCTAAACAATACACTACTTAATAACGAAGTGATCACTGAAGAAATCAAAGAGGAAATAAAAAAAATACCTAGAAACATATGACAGTGGAGACAAAATGACCCAAAACCTATGGGATGCAGCAAAAGCAGTTCTAAGAGGGAATTTTATAACAATACAAGCCTACCTTAAGAAACAGGAAACATCTCAAATAAACAAGCTAACCTTGCACCTAAAGCAATTAGAGGAAGAAGAAGAAAAAAAAAAAAAACCAAACTTAGCAGAAGGAAAGAAATCATAAAAATCAGATCAGAAACAAATGAAAAAAATGAAGGAAACAATAGCAAAGATCAATAAAGCTAAAAGCTGGTTCTTTGAGAAGATAAACAAAATTGATAAACCATTAGCCAGACTCATCAAGAAACAAAGGGAGAAGACTCAAATCAATAGAATTAGAAATGAAAAAGGAGAAGTAAAAACTGACACTGCAGAAATACAAAAGATCATGAGAGATTACTACAAGCAACTCTATGCCAATGAAATGGACAACCTGGAAGAGATGGACAAATTCTTAGAAATGCACAACCTGCCAAGACTGAATCAGGAAGAACTAGAAAACATGAACAGACCAATCACAAGCACTGAAATTGAAACTGTGATTAAAAATCTTCCAACAAACAAAAACCCAGGACCAGATGGCTTCACAGGAGAATTCTATCAAACATTTAGAGAAGAGCTAACACCTATCCTTCTCAAACTCTTCCAAAATATAGCAGAGGGAGGAATACTCCCAAGTTCATTCTATGAGGCCACCATCACCTTGATACCAAAACCAGATAAGGATGTCACAAAGAAAGAAAACTACAGGCCAATATCACTGATGAACATAGATGCAAAAATTCTCAACAAAATACTAGCAAACAGAATTCAACAGCACATTAAAAGGATCATACACCATGATCAAGTGGGGTTTATTCCAGGAATGCAAGAATTCTTCAATATACACAAATCAATCAATGTGATAAACCATATTAACAAATTGAATGAGAAAAACCATATGATCATCTCAATAGATGCAGAGAAAGCTTTTGACAAAATTCAACACCTGTTTATGATAAAAACCCTGCAGAAAGTAGGCAAACCCACAGCCAACATCATCCTCAATGGTGAAAAACTGAAAGCATTTCCACTAAGATCAGGAACAAGATAATGTTGCCCACCCTCACCACTCTTATTCAATATAGTTTTGGAAGTTTTAGTCACAGCAATCAGAAAAGAAAAGGAAATAAAAGGAATCCAAATCAGAAAGGAAGAAGTAAAGCTGTCACTGTTTGCAGATGACATGATACTATACATAGAGAATCCTAAAGATGCTACCAGAAAACTACTAGAGCTAATCAATGAATTTGGTAAAGTTGCAGGATACAAAATTAATGCACAGAAATCTCTTGCATTCTTATACACTAATGATGAAAAATCTGAAAGTGAAAT
This sequence comes from Delphinus delphis, assembly GCF_949987515.2. NCBI lineage: Eukaryota > Metazoa > Chordata > Mammalia > Artiodactyla > Delphinidae > Delphinus > Delphinus delphis. Next base: position 39,428,924 of record NC_082686.1, read on the forward strand.
CAAGAAAACACTCCCATTTACCATTGCAACAAAAAGAATAAAATATCTAGGAATAAACCTACCTAAGGAGACAAAAGACCTGTATGCAGAAAACTATAAGACACTGATGAAAGAAATTAAAGATGATACAAATAGATGGAGAGATATACCATGTTGTTGGATTGGAAGAATCAACATTGTGAAAATGACTCTACTTCCCAAAGCAATCTACAGATTCAATGCAATCCCTATCAAACTACCACTGGCATTTTTCACAGAACTAAAACAAAAAATTTCACAATTTGTATGGAAACACAAAAGACCCCGAATAGCCAAAGTAATCACGAGAGCGAAAAACAGAGCTGGAGGAATCAGGCTCCCTGACTTCAGACTATACTACAAAGCTACAGTCCTCAAGACAGTATGGTACTGGCACAAAAAACAGAAATATAGATCAATGGAACAGGATAGAAAGCCCAGAGAGAAACCCACACACATATGGTCACCTTATCTTTGATAAAGTAGGCAGGCATGTACAGTGGAGAAAGGACAGCCTCTTCAATAAGTGGTGCTGAGAAAACTGGACAGGTACACGTACAAGAATGAAATTAGAACAGTCCCTTACACCATATACAAAAATAAACTCAAAATGGATTAAAGACCTAAATGTAAGGCCAGACACTATCAAACTCTCAGAGGAAAACATAGGCAGAACATCTATCACATAAATCACAGGGAGATCCTTTTTGACCCACCTCCCTGAGAGATGGAAATAAAAACCAAAATAAACACATGGGATCTAATGAAACTTAAAAGCTTTTGCACAGCAAAGGAAACCATAAACAAGACATAAAGACAACACTCAGAATGGGAGAAAATATTTGCAAATGAAGCAACTGACTAAGTATTAATCTCCAAAATTCACAAGCAGCTCATGCTGCTCAATATTAAAAAAAAAAAAAAAAAAAACAACCTAATCCAAAAACGGGCAGAAGACCTAAATAGACATTTCTCCAAAGAAGATATAAATATTGCCAACAAACACATGAAAGGATGGTCATCATCACTAATCATTAGAGAAATGCAAATCAAAACTACAATGAGGTATCACCTCACACCAGTCAGATGGCCATCATCAAAAAATCTACAAACAATAAATGCTGGAGAGGGTGTGGAGTAAAGGGAACCCTCTTGCACTGTTGGTGGGAATGTAAATTGTTACAGCCACTATGGAGAACAGTATGGAGGTTCCTTAAAAAACTAAAAGTAAAACTAGCATACGACCCAGCAATCCCACTACTGGGCCTATACCCTGAGAAAACCGTAATTCAAAAAGAGTCATGTACCACAGTGTTCATTGCAGCTCTATTTACAATAGCCAGGACATGGAAGCAACCTAAGTGTCCATCGACAGATGAGTGGATAGAGAAGATTTGGCACATATATACAGTGGAATATCACTCAGCCATAAAAAGAAATGAAATTGAGTTATTTGTAGTGAGGTGGATGGACCTAGTGTCTGTCGTACAGAGTGAAGTCAGAAAGAGAAAAACAAATACTATATGCTAATGCATACATATGTCATCTAAAAAAAAAAAAAAAAAAAAGTTGTTCTGAAGAACCTAGGGGTGGAACAGGAAAAAGACACAGACATAGAAAATGAACTTGAGGACAAGGGGAGAGAGAAGGATACGCTGGGACGAAGTGAAAGAGTGGCATGGGCTTATATGTACTACCAAATATAAAATAGATAGCTAGTGGGAAGCAGCTGCATAGCACAGGTGATCAGCTTGGTGCTTTCTGACCACCTAGGGTGGTGGGATAGAGGGGTTGGGAGGGAGATGCAAGAGGGAGGAGATATGGGGATATAAGTACATGTATAGCTGATTCACTTTGTTATAAAGCAGAAACTAACGCACAATTTAAAGCAATTATACTCCAATAAAGATGTTAACAAAAAAATAAAAATAAAACTATGTGTTTTATTTTTCTGTGAAGATAAAAAACAAAACCAGAAACAAAACATGACTGTAAAAGAGATGAGGGAGGAGTGACTTGAGTTAATCATGCTAATATATTTCGATAGTGACTTTTATAAAAAGATCTTTGCAGCCTTTTTTTTCATCTTAAATCAAAAGTGAGTGTGAGTGTGAATATATATATTTGAAGAGATTCAGTCTAATAGTTGCAGTCCTACAGCTCTCTCCTTTAATACAAATTGCAATTTTGTAGCTCTTTAGCAGTGTAAATATTTTTTTTCAATATTGCTATTAACATTCTCCAAATATTTAGTAATGTGTTTCTGCAATATTTAAAAATTTGTTATTTGGAGATATATCTATATTTAAACTTTTACTGTGATGAAGTTAATCTACAATATATTGTTTAGTTAGGGCTTACAATGTTAATAGAAAGGATAAAATGGAATCTGAAGGAATATAATTGTTAACAAGGAAGCAGAGAATTCTGTAAAATTTTAGATAATTGACAGAATCAAATGGCTGGTTCAAGTAATCTGGCATGCCAAACTATCATTCCTGGAATCTACTTTCAAGTTTAATTATTTCAAGAGTAAGTCTTTATATTTTAAAAATCAATGTGTTTACTCCTCAGCTCTAGGGTCTAATGGTGTGGAGAAAAGCTTTTATAATTTAGCAAAAATAGATGTAGACTGGGTTAAGTTAATAAAATATTCCAAAGAGTATGACTATAAAGTAAAAAATGTTAGTAAGATCTTTCTAGGATCAAATTTATTTTTAATTATTCCAGATATGAATACTAAATCATAGATTTCAGACAGTAAAATGTAAACTCACCAGTCTTATTCACATAGTGTTCTTTGCTAAGTGACAAAAATATAAGTAGCAATTTCTAGATCTTAAAAGACCTAACAGTGAAAAGAAAAAAATCTTCACAGCAGTTTTCCTTTATATTATCTATATCTTAAAAAAATAGGAATAAAAAAATATTAGGAATTATACATTCAGAGTACAGACCCTAAACTTTGAGTAATGATCATTTCTTGGTAATCTTATCTATGTTTATTTCAGTAAAGCAATCATAAAAGAAAATTTGGTGTTTTTGTGGCAAGCATCTCAAAATCCATCCACATTTTCCTGAAGTCAAGAAGAAAATGTGACTAGGAGAAAACCCACTCTGAGCAAATAAGTTTTCTGAATCTTTAATTTGATGGTAGCTATGTCTGGTGTGTTAGATAATTTATATGCTAACACCAAACATTCCCAAGCTTTCAAGTATTTCAGAATGCTGAAACAATCCACTTTTTTTTCTCCTGCAACCCACTCTCCCCCTAATGCTGACTTTAAGATTTTGAAATCCTGTCCTTTCTTCTGAGCATCTGGCATAAATCTCCATCAGACACGAAGAAGGAGGGGCAAATTCTGTGGTCTGCATGAGAACAGCCCGACAGCTGCCAGTTTAATCCCTTGACGTTGCAAAAATTCCTTCAAGGAGAGAATCCCACTTAACATGCAAACAGTAAATCCTGATACATTTGGTTTCTTTCCATTTTAGTGATATTAATTAGAATGAAACAAAACAGTATTCATTTTTAATCTTTTTTTTGAAAAACATTTAAAATTCTAGAAAAGAAATTTTGTTATGTCAGCATCTAGATGACTCAGATTTACATAGTAAGTTTAAAATTATAGTGCACATTTACAGAATGTCACCATCTGACATCTTGATAAGTGTGACAATACTATACTGTAATAGTTTGGTAAAAAAAACTTTGAGGACTTGAATGTAGGATAGGGATAGGAAAAAAGAGGTGCCGTGGGTGGACCTAGATAATTTTTATGCTTTTATATTTGTGCTTTTATTTTTTTCTTGAAGTATCCCATAGCTTTCACCAGATAATCCTCACCCCAGGGGGCACTGGTCTGGTCCATCCTTGTGATTCTGGGTAGCACCGCATTTACTAGAAATCTTCTAAGCTTTGCTCCCCAAAGTTGTAGCTGTTTGTCCTTCATGACACATTCCCTGACCCCAGTCTTCTTTTGGGAATGCCTTCTCCCGCACAAGCCTTGGAGCCAAAGAGATAGTACTAAATGGAGACTTCCAGAGAGAAAGTCAAATACCGTTCCCCATTTATTCTTCTGGCATTCACTCCAAAACCATGGCAGAATTAGTTTACTCCCCTCTGCGGTCAGTACCCCTGGGTACATTGGCCATCATCCAAATTAGAGCTGAGCCTGCTCTGAAATCACTGTCTGTGTCTTAGCTGGGAAAAAAAAACTTGGAAGAATTGACCATTTCTAGCTCCCTCTTCGTGTTTTTAATCTTTAAGCGGAATTGTAATTATGTGTCAATTTAACCCAAGACATCAGAAAGAATCTTGGGACAATTAGAATCTCATTAAAATCACTATCAGGTGTAACCCTTTATTTACAAGCCTCATTTTTTTAAATTGCTGTATGAGTTTAATTTTATTTTCTCAACATACATCAAGTGAGTTTAGGAGTGAAGAATAAAATGGATAAATAAATACATAGGTAGGTAGATATAATATGCTAAATAGAAAATAAAGAGCAAAACACATCATTTTATATGAAAACGTAGAATCAAATTAGTGAACAATGTAACCACATGTAAAGATATTCCTTCGAAAACAAATTAATGTTTTCATAAATGTAGATTAGCAAAAGTAATCTGTATGTAATATTTTAAATTAGGTTATTTGGTTGCTTGTTCAATGGAAATAAATGGGTCTGTGTGGGCCTAGAACATATGTAGAAAAACTTAGTGTGAAAAATAAGAGGTTATATATTGCCTAATATCATGAATAATTTTGAAGTCAATTAGAGCATTCCAGTAGGTTTGTTTTTCTTAAAAATGAACACATGAGGAAGTTACCAACAATGCCATAAACTTGTTTGAAGCAGCAACTGAACTGTAGCTACATTCTCCAATAGTTGCCACCAGTTGGAATACAAGCCTCATTCTTACTTTACATTCTTTGCAGCCTGTCTCAGAGTAATAATAGCCAACACACATATTTACCGTCATTGGGTGCTTTTCTAAGTGCTTTACAAATATTAATTCATTGTGTTAAGCACTCTGGACACCTTCTCAGATTTCTCTGATGGCCTCCCTCCCACAAAGTCCTCCCTTTGCTAGGTCTCTTCTCTACTTTCAGAGTCAGATGAACCTCTCCACAGGTTTCCTTGAGAAAATACCAAGGGCTGGATGACAACCTCAAATTGCATGAGAACAAGCTCTACATTGAGGTAAAAACTTTGACTGATGGGAACAACAGATAATGAGTCATGAGGATAACTCCTTTCTCTTTCTCCCTCCTTTCTCTTTCCTGTGGCTGTTCCTCATTATATCTCTTCCAGGTAATTCCCATGTACATAATAAGCATGTCTACCAAGAGACCTGCTTTATCTCTAGGTGGCTTGCTGTGAAATAGAACCCAGATTGATAAACATTATATAGCATAATTTTACCTACTTTGTTAACAACTGTTTCCTTTTTCTCTCACTCTTACCACCCTAGGATGGAAACACAAAAATAAAAGGTTATCCTCTTAAATCTTCCCTCCTGCTCCATTTTCTAGAAGGCCTAGACCAAGGTGATCATTTAATTTTCATAAAAATCCTGTGAGGTAAGTACTATGAGTTTGCCCATTGTACAGATAAGAAAACTGAAGCATAATGGGATTTTAAGTAACTGATGCAAGTTAGCACATCTAGTAAAGAGCAGGCCAGGATAAAAATACAGGCAGTTTGGGTCCAGAGCACATGCTCTTAAATCAATGTTGTATGATGTTGTCTGGATCAAGAATGCAGCTTGGAGCCAAATCTGTATGTCAACTTCATCTCCATAAACACAAAGAATTATTAGTAAAATTAAAAAAAAAATTGGAGATAGTTGTCTTGGATCCTGGAAAATGCCACAGAAGAGATAAGAATTGACAATCCTACCGTGTCAGTTAGATCTGCTATCTAATTGAAATATCTTTGCCAAAGGGTGTCTGCTAGCTCACTGCTTCTGTTGATATATAGCAGGGTAGAGGGTTTTTTAGTACTATCAGTTCCAGAATATTCTAGAATTACCAGAAAGCCCTGCCAGTAAGTATACTCTGGATTACCATACTATTCTTTTAAATAAACTTCTGGAAGAAATCCTAACATATATCTCTTCCTCTGTATATCCCTCATGTAATAACATTTCTATTTAATCTTAATTAATAAATCCAGCCATAATTTAAGACTAAGCATTTATTAGTGACTGTTCCCATCAACTTTTCGTTATATATCTTTTATATAGAAACTTCCCTTTTCAAAGTCAAAGCTAATGAATCCTTAAATTAATGTAGCAGTGCAGACTTCTACCAGCCAAACCTAAAAAGCAGTTGTAATAAAATTATAAAACAGGACACTCAATACCTGGCTGGGAAAATATAAAATTAATATTTGCTGACTGTGGTTTAGAACTTGAAATGTTAACATAAAAAAGTGGGGAAATCTAAACATTTGTCCCTAGTAAAATTTTTTCACCTATATACAATAATAAATCTGACAGCCTACTTGTTATTGCAGAATGGACTATGGTTTGCTTCAAGTACATACAAACCATTCCATTCATTCCAAAAAATCAATTATAGTTCTTCCAAGAAATTGTGGGGGAGTTTCAAAATCCAGCTGAATTCTTTGGAAGTTCAAACCCCAAACTCCATGTTCTTCATGCCTATAAACTAAATATTATTTTTTGAATCCTTAATCCTATACGTCCCACACTCACATCATCAGATTTTACCATTTCCTCCTTTACCACATTTTCTCAGCTTTAACATTTCTTTTCCACTCTCAGAGCTGGGACACACTCATTTTCAGGTTGTGATTCAACCAGTATGGTCTGGACTCTGTGATTGCTATATTGCATCCCACAGATTTAGGGAGGAACATTTCCCTAAGTTACTCTGTGAATTGAACCCCCTGCCCCAAGCTGTGATACAGTTCATAGTCCCTCACAATCCCAGTTCTCCATTTGATCGAGAATATCTCTTCACATACAGCTGGATTCAAATTTTTAAGTCACTTCCATGTGTTCTTCTTCCCATGTACAACCTTTAACACTATTCTTCTGTTGATCTTCACAACCTGTCACACCAATCTTTCAATTAAGTGTGAAGTCCATAGACAGAGTGATGTTGAATTCATTTGTATATTTCTCTTTTGGGTATTATGTTGGGTTTTCTGTAGGTATATTTGACTTTTTTTATCCATCCAACAAAATCTCAATAAGCATAATGTAATAGTCATTATTCTCCAAAGTAAGATATATATATACATACACACTCACATATAACCTATTGTATCCTGTGTATGTGTGTGTGTATATACATATATATACACCATGTGTGTTTATATCCTATGTATGTATATGTATGTATGTATGATACATACACACATGCACACACACAAAGAGATTTATTTATTATAAAGAACTGGCTCGATTATGGAGACTGGTGAGTCCAAAAACTGCATTGTAGACTACCCAGAAGAGCCAATGATGCAGATGAAGTTCAAGGCAGTGTGGCAGTTTTCTGGAGAGTTCCCCTTGCTCAGGGAGGCTGTAGTCTTTTTTTTTAAACTCAGACTTTCAGCTGATTAGGTGAGGCCCACCTGCAGTATGGAGAGCAATCTGCTTACCCCAAATTCACCAATGTAAATGTTAATATCATCCAAAAACACCCTCCAAGTTGATACATAAAATTAACAATCCCACACAATAACTGTGCCTATTATTGCACTTATATTTTTTCCCCAGGTCACGATAGCCAGCACCCACGTTCTGTTTAACAGTAGATAGTTTACAACTTAGGTGACAAGCTCACATTATGTGTTGCTGATGTCTTAGAAATAAATTAGGCTGGCAAAGATAATTTTGCATGGCATAAATAAAAATATAATGGGTAATAAAAATAGATTTTTATGAGCTTTGTTTTTATGCTATATCCTTAGAAATTATTAGGACTCAAAAATAGGTTACAAAAGCAAATTTTAATTTCCAAGCTCTATATCACATTTAAAAAATAACTTTTTGGTAACTTGCAATATAAGGTAGAGACAAAGCTCACACTGGAGTCAGTCTGCTTGGGATTTAAATCCTGGTTCTTTCCATTAGAAGCTGTGTTACTTTAGATAAGGCACTTAATCTCTCTGTTCCTCAATTTACTCACTTATACAATAATATTAATAGAATCTTCTTTATAGTCTGTGCTATTGTCTAAATGTTTATGTCCCCTCAAAATTCATGGTTGAAACCCTAAACCCCAACATCTGATATTTGGAAGTGGGGCATTTGGGAAGTAATTAGGGTAAGATTAGGTCCTGAGGATGAGACCCTCACAATGAGATTAATGTCCTTTCTTGATGAGACAGATCTCTTTCTTGATTTTCCATGTGAGGAAACCAGGAAGAAGACTTTCACCAGAACTTGACCATATTGACACCCTGGCCTTGGACTCAGCCTCCAGAACTGTGAGAAATAAATATTTGTTATTTAACCTACCCAGGCTATCTTATTGTTATAACAGCCCAAACTAACTAAGATTGGCCACTCAGAAAATTAAATGTAAAATCCTTATAAGGATACTTGGCTCTTATTAAGTGTTATGCATATTTGTTAAACTGAAAAAAAAAAAAGGAAAGAAAATAATTGTCCTGCATTAAGCAGAGTTTTCTCCCCTGCTATGAATTGACTCTGGAGAAGTACAAAATCAGCATGACTATCTTAGCTAATAAAATCTTCACATTCACTTAAACACTTTATGGAAGTCAAAACAATGATCTTTAAAGTGTTTGCATGAGATATTTTCTTAGGTGGTTAGATTTGTTTGTGTGAGAAGGTTAATACTAGCCACTCTAGTGGAGAAATAAGTTGTCTGTGTCTTTAAGACACTCTAATCACAAGCAGATGAGCAGACAGTTTAATCTTTTTGGTAAGGAAAGGGCAAGTTTGGTGAAGTAGGCCGGTGAGGTATTTGGCATTGTAGACACTAAATAGTTTATTAACCAGTTTTCCTTTTCCAGTTTTCATTCACTGGATGTCATGATACATAAACCCATGTGCATGGAAAATATCCCTGAGAGAGAGGTGGCAGAAAAGTTGGGTAATGTCTTCTTTTGCTGTATTTGTTACAGTATAAATTAGAATATCCAATCTCTAATCTATTAAAGAACATACTTGCCATTTTTTATGCTCTAGGGCAGATAATAAATCATGCCATGATCAAATATTAATACTAATAATTATATCAGGCTGCCCTAAGGACTTTGAGATGTTTCCAAAGTTTGAAAATCTTTTTTCTAGATTTCTAATATCAAATGTAATCTCTAAACAGCTCCTACAGAAAAATCATATCTACTGTGCTGGGTCAAAAGACAAGAGAGCACATATCAACCTCCTTAGACTTAGGTGGGCAAGCACAAGTTGACTGACCGAGGAAATTTATATGGCTTCTGTACCGCAGTTGCATTCAATCTCTGCTTGATCAGCAATAGATGCTGATGTCTGTTTCTAATTGCTGACTGACTCTCCAGCTCTTGTACTATAAAAGATTGGGTCACAATGACCCAGAATAGTAAAAACCTGACAGTGAGGTAGCTCAGCATTTCCACACAAATGTATCCTCTCATGTTTATGGCAGACTTGGGGTCTGAGTCCATACCAAGTAGAGCATACAGAGGTGTCTCAACACACTGAAATAGGAAAAAAGATCATGAGAGCATAGCATTAACTGTAGTGGGGAAAATATGTAAAGAAGCTATGCTCCCATGCCCACTCAAGTCAAATATAAGAGATTGCTCTAACCCCCAGCATGCTCCTAGCCAAACATCACATGTTCACGGAAATGTGAGGATAGTTCGAGAAACAGAGAACGGAAATGATCCTACTCTTTCCTTACTATTGAGAGAAATTTTCAACACAATTTTCACATTGATTTATAATAGTTTAATATATATTTGATATTACTCTTTTAACCTATGTGTTGCAAATGTAGGCTTACAGAATTTCTACCTTGTGTTGGGGACATTAAGATGTTAAATGTATTTTCATTTTATGTTTAATTTGTGGTTAAGAGGCTTTCTCTACACCAAGATTGCAGATTATATACCCAGGATTTTGCAGATACATGATTTCATACTGTACATTTAAATCTATTACTTATTTTGTGTAAGTAGTGAAGAAATGTCCATACTTATTTTTAACACCATTTATGTAATGATCCAATTAGTCTTTACTAATTTTAAATGACGTTTATGACACTAAATTTCCATTATACTTGAGTCTAATCTAGTCCATTTAGATCTATGACCTATTGATCTATGTCCATACTATGTTTTAATTTATGAAACATTATAGTACAATTACTGTTAGTAAAGTATGTCTTTATATTTTTCTATTATTTCCCTGTTTCCTTATGTTTATCCCTACAGATGTCCTTTAGAGTCATTTTTTTCATGTTAAAAAAATACATTAAGAATTTGACCAGGATTGATTGCAAAGCACTAACAGATTAACTTAGGAAAGTTGACAAATTTCAGTATTTTCCTATTCTAGAACAAAATATATTTTCTCTGTCTAGTAATCTTCTGTTCTATAATAGGTTTCAGAGTTTTAATTGTATTTATTCTATATTGTTCTATCGTGCTTTGTGTTGGAAATATTCCTAGGTTTCCCTTTACCTTTTTTGTAAAATTTTGATTGTGTTTATAGATAGGAAAGCTACTAAATTTATTTCTGGAAACATTTAAGTGAATTTCTTAATAATAAAAAGAATTTTCATAGATTTATAAAAAAAAAACTCTGTATACTATAGATACTTTATTTACTCTTTGAATAATGCCTGAGGAGCACATACAAAAAGAGTTCTCAGACTCACTGAGATATTTCCAAATTCCTTCAGCACTTAGAGGTCCATAGGTTTGTGAGCAACTGGATCATATGACTATTTAAATTCATTCTTCCTGGATGAGTCTGTATTTCACATTGACATGAGTCTTTCTTTTTTAATAAAGACCATTAAAACACAATTTATGTCATAGAATTTGAGAGCTATATAAAGCTACAGACATTATGAAGTCCAATCTGTTACATATTTCGCATACATCAATATATTGAAGTCTTTAAAAATATTTGTCTTTTTCCTTTTTTTTTTAAATGAAATACAATCATCATCATTCCATTGTTCCAATTACTGGGCTTCAGTTGATTGTGTTAAAACATGCTCAGTTGAGCAGGTGGCCAGGGACCAACTAGAGTAGTGGCCCTTATTTTACAGAAACTATAAAACTGATACCAACTGATACTGTTGGTGCCTGCAAGGCAGTTTGTTTCTTCAACAGTAAATCTGAGTCTCTGGGTTCTCTAAGGTTGGGCAGAGCCTGGGAGAACTGTTTATCAATGTCAAAGAAAAGATTACTTGGAGAGGCCTGGATAACAGACTGACCATCCATGATTCAGCAAATTTCCTCTACCAAGCTTCCTAGTAGCAAAAATCATAAATCCATCTTGTTTAGGAAACATATGGATCATTATTTTTTATATCTGTCAAACCATGAATAGGTCAATCCCTATAGGTTCATAGTCAAGAAACAAGTCAGATACTAAAGATGAGAACTAATCCCTAGGCAACTGGTCAGAAACTAGGAGAGAAGACTCATGTTTTTGATAGACTCCTCAACAGGATATATTATTCAAGTACATTAAAAAAAATAGGCATATATGTCAAAACATCAGCTGAAGAAGACTAAACTTCCTTGCAGAAGTTCCTTTTAACTGAAAAAGGTTTATTTTCTCTTGTCAGCTGTTTGAATGGCACAAGTCTACTGAGGTAGTTTTCTCTTATTCTTGTCTATTCTTGCAGAATAGCTTTCTCTTAAAGACTTGTTTAACCTACAATGAGAATCACCTAGGGTTAAAGTTAACTATGTTTTTCATGTTATTAATGAAGTATGGGGAAGCTACTGTTAGCACCATCTACTCAGTCACTCAAGCTCCCCAGTTCCCCTTAAAAGTGGATTTCTAATCACTTCAGTCATTTTCTGTTGGCCAAAATAATAAAGCAAAAATCTGCATATACTAGGCTCTCCATTATCTGGCGACTGTCTTATTCTAGCCCAACACCTGCCTGAGGTGCGGCAGTTGTGTTGATTGAGTGGCAGGGAAAAAAACATGGATATTTCAAGGGACAGAATTAAATCAAGTTCAAAAACTCAGATGAAGTATAAGAAGGCTACAAACTGATTACTTATGAAGGCCATATCAAAGGCTTATTTTACATATACAGGTGAGTGGACGAAACCAAGCATGAAGACAGTGATCAGGAATCTTTGGCTTTATGTCCAGCCTTATTTCTAACCATTCCTCCCTACGTACTTCATCATGCTATTTTATGACTTTACGTCTTTGTTGAGGTAGCACCTCCTAGGAAGGCTTTTGCCATCTGGCCAGCACGGTGAACTCCTACTGACCTTTTACAACTGAGCTCTGATTAAGCCTTCACTAACTCTTCCACTACTTCTCTGCCCCCAAAACCTGACAATCACTTTCTTTCTTTTTCTTCCCCCATGACTTATTTATTTTTTAAACATTTTTATTGGAGTATAATTGCTTTACAATATTGTGTTAGTTTCTGCTGTATAACAAAGTGAATCAGCGTATACATATATCCCCATACCTCCTCTCTCTTGCATCTCCCTCCCACCCTCCCTATCCCACCCCTCTAGGTGGTCACAAAGCACCTAGCTGATCTCCTTGTGCTATGCAGCTGCTTCCCATTAGCTATCTATTTTACATTTGGTAGTGTCTATATGTCAATGCTACTCTCTCACTTCATCCCAATTTACCCTTCCCCCTCCCAGAGTCCTCAAGCCCATTCTCTATGTCTGTGTCCTTTTTCCTGTCCTGCCCCTAGGTTGGTTGTGACAATCACTTTCTGCCACCACTTTAGCTGATACTTACAGGCAGGGCATAGAGATTGAGGAATGACTCTAAGAACCTAGAGATCATGAAAATAAGATTTGCCTAAAAGATTTAAACTTCAACATTAATGTGTAATGAATTGCTACAGAAATATATACAGTCACAACAAGGAGTCAGAATAATCTCTGGGCTATGGAAATTCCACATTAATAGAATTGTTGATACTAGTTCAGAGTGAGAATAGTGAGGAATTTGAGTGAAAAGGAATGTGATTCGCTCCCTGCCAAATTTTTCAGTGAATGAGGAGGATTAAACTAGGAATCAGGAAGAGAGTAGACAAAGGAGAGGCAAAAGATAACTGAACATAACACCGTGAATCTTAAGAAAAACATTTTATTTATAAAAGCTTGGTACTAATCATCATGGAACTGCAATCGAGAGAAAAAAATGACAAAATCCTACTTTCTGACCATCAGGAAAGTGAGTTCAAAATTGAAAGATGCAGACAGTGGTATCTTCAAGGAAGAGCTATATTTCAGCTAAGAACAATGTAGGAAAAGTAGCTGGCATATAATTTGTGACTCATGGTTAAATTTAGTCCTAATGGTTTCTTAGACATGACTGAATACTGAGCCAATAAACACCCTGCTTTGGATGGAGTTTGCCAAGCAATAGAGTCCTATGCAAAATATCCTGCTAGAACTACAGCAGCATCTTGTCCACCAGGCTTTGTGGAAAGGGACAAAATATACTCATACAGATGAGGGTCCAACAGCAATAGTCCCTTACTCTGATACTCTGCTCACAAAGCAATATCCTAATAATTTGGCTTTTAATACAGATTGCCTAAAGGGAGAGGATATGCTTGGAAAATAAATATGAATGTCTAATTTTCCTATAATTGTATTTCTTAACATAAATTAATGAATTTATATATATATATATATATATGTATATATATTGGTTTTATACATCAGTGTTTTGTGATCATGGTCAGAATAAATTGGAAACCCTATAGGATCATTTCTGGTACACTGAATATATCACTCTTCAGGCATGGCCAGCTTATGAGCTAACTCTAGATTTACTTCTATTACTGAAAATAATTCCATTAACACTAAATAGATCTATACACTAACAGAGGGAATCTATTAGAGAAATACCTCTGTTACCCTGAAAATAAATTATATTTTTTGTGCGTGTCTTGCCTACCAATCTGTGAGATTTGGAGGACAGAAATCGTGTCTTATTCTCTTTTAAATCCAGAGCATCTAGTGCAGTATCTGGTATGTGTCAGGCAAAAATTTAATAGTTTATGAAAGAAATTAAACAGTGCTCTATAGACTGAATGTGTGTGTCCTCCCAAAATTCATACTTGAAACCTAATCCCCAACGTGATGCTGTTTGGAGGTGGGGCCTTGGGGAAGTGATTAGGTCACTAGGGCAGAGCTCTTATTAGTGAGAGTGCTGTTATAAAAGAGGCCTCAAAGAGATCCCTAACCCCTTATGCCATGTGAGATTACATTGAAAGAATGGCTGTCTAGACACCAGACACCAAAACTGCCAGCACATTATTTTGTACTTTTCAGCCTCCAGAACTGGGAAAATAAATGTGTTGTTTATAAGCTACCTAGTTTATGGTATTTTGTTACAGCAGCCCGTAAAAACTAAAGTGAAGTGTTATTCAACTGGTGGCATTGCAGGAAAAAAATGCCCCTTTCCACTGAACAAGGTTATATAGTATCCATAGAATCTAACAATTGCTTTCCTGAAACTCTATGTAGAAGGTTGTACTGCCTAACAGGTCTCTGTGGCCGATTGAACTAAGTGGCTGACATATGCAAATTGGAACCATGATGCAGATCTATGTGGTTGGTCATTTCATCAGTCCTACGTGGGATGGGCTATTTAGATTTGTGACCACAGGTCAGACAGCTTAACTTCTTGCCCCTACAAACATGTGGTACAGGTGGGCATCATGGAACATCTCCCCAGTTCTTTCAGTGAATGTCAGAAAGTTTTTCATTTTAATTGAATGGCAGATTTAATACAGATGTGGTTTAAACTGTCTACCATAAGTAATATATGTTTAGAACAGAATAATTAACACATGAATGATTTTGATAACTTGAGCTGCAAACACTAAACATCTTCTACAGAGTTTCAGGGACTTTTCACCTGTATTACAGCAAATGAACAGTTTCCAGGACAAGATTTTCTTTCAAATCAAAACATCTTCTCCCACCCTCCCCGCCGACTCTAAGTAGTCTATAGAAAGTAAATGCTGTCGTTGTTTTTTTAATCTACAGGCTTTGAATTTTTCATAATGCTTACTTCCATTGATTATCTTAACAAATACTTTCTTAATAAGATGGAAACAAATGCAAAAGCCTCTGTAAGACAGGAAATTGGGCAGAGGACTAAGATATAAAGGCACAGAAACCAAGGACTGAGGGATCCACTCCGCAAAGCCAATCAACAGAATGGTCAGGAGAAGAGCTGAGTTGATAAATCTAAGGCTGAAAACATGAAGATCCAAATATGAGAAAAATTAACGATGGGTGTGTGTTGGCAGGGGCGGGGTGACAAGGAAGAAATTGTGAGAAACACACAAAATCAGAGCCTAAGAGAAAAACAAATACCATATGCTAACACATATATATAGAATCTAAAGATAAAAAATGGTTCTGAAGAACCTAGGGGCAGGACAGGAATAAAAACACAGATGTAGAGAATGGACTTGAGGACACAGGGAGGGAGAGGGGTAAGCTGGGACAAAGTGACAGAGTGGCATGTACATATATATACTACCAAATGTAAAATAGATAGCTAGTGGGAAACAGCCACATAGCACAGGGAGATCAGCTAGGTGCTTTGTGACCACCAAGAGGGGTGGGATAGGGAGGGTGGGAGGGAGATGCAAGAGGGAGGAGATATGGGGATATATGTATATGCATAGCTGATTCACTTTGTTATACAGCAGAAACTAACACAATATTGTAAAGCAATTATACTCTAATAAAGTTGTTTAAAAAAAAATCAGAGCCTATTGGCCAATCTAACGTCAAAACTCGTCAATCAGGTAAGAATTATGAGTCCCACACACTTTATGCCCAATCTTGAGCTAGTATGAAATGATAAATTTTAGAGAAAAAAAAATATCATTCCTACCTTCAGAAAACATATTTTCTAGTTTGGTTCTCAGCCTAAGTGGTCAAAATTAAGGTTTTATGTGGCCAAAACAGTCACTAATCAGTGAAATAATAAAAGCAATGACCTGATGAGCTCAAAGCAGGGATAAAAATGTGTATGGATTGCAGATCAATGTCTGAAGTCAAGAGGGTACAGACCCCTAAGTATAACTACAAAGGATTAACACAGAAAAAAGCCTGCCAAAGCAAAAGAACTGATCTTTACATCCTGTTTTGCAAGTTAATCTCTTTGCCATCAGCCAACTCATTTGCCCAAAGTTCTCAGAGAAATAATAAACAGTGGAATTGGCGATCTTAACATGAGCAGATTCTGATTTTGCTGAAATTGTTTTGAGGTTTTTTAATATCATCAAATCACCATCAAAAGACGTTTCTGCCCCCTCCCCTTCTGGTGGGACTATCCTGTAGACAGAATCCTAAAAATGATGAATTACTCCTATTAGATAAATGAAAATTTGTCAGTGATTTATTAAATAAGAATTGCGCTCTCTTGCCTTAAAACATAAATTTTAGTCTTTGTTATCTTTTTGCTTCACTGTAAATTTCTGTATATTTTCCTCTCTGTAATATCCTAAGTTTGATTTATCCAATATCCTCAAAAACTCATATGAAAGACAAATGAGTTGATGGTGGGCATAGCTCATAAAACATGTTTGGAGAATAATTTTTGATATATAGGAAACCTTTCTGGTCAATTTTGCAGCTGGTTTTCAAAGGTCATTTTTTTCCACCGAAATTCAGTTAGTCATATAAAGTGTGAGTTAGTCATGTCTATCCAATTGGCAACATATCCTGATCCAGTAGCATGTGGAACTGGTGATAGGTATGTCAAAAATAGCAAATATACCTTCAGTTTCTTCTTGCCCATTCCACTTCATGAAGTTCAATTAACCAAAGAAGAATTTGGTCTTCTAGACAAAATTTCAGTGACTACTGAAGTAAAGTTCAGTAAGGTTTGTTTGGGAGAATAATCAACGTTTATTTGTACCTTAAGATAGAGTTTGCATTGTCCTTTTCATTCGTTTTTTTTTAAATCATAAATGGATGAAAACTCACTGTAAATTTTTTTTTAAATCCCAAAACTCAGAATATATGACTATCTTTTTAGATACTTTTAAAATGCCTTTTAAACAGAGTTGTGTTTGCCAAGGGGTGGGGGGAGGGGAGGGATGGACTGGGATTAGCAGATGCAAACTATTATATTTAGAATGGATAAACAAGGTTCTACTGTATAGCACAGGGAACTATATTGAATACCCTATGATAAACCATAATGGAAAAGAATATAAAAAAGAATATATATATATATCTGAATTACTTTGCTGTACAGCAGAAACTAATACATTGTAAATTGACTATACTTCAATAAAAAATAAAATGGCTTTTAATCATTTTTCTTATATAATAACTTTCACATTTTATACTCAGGCAGATATTCTCAGGAATACTATAAAATCTCTTAAGTGTCATTTATTATTTTCTAACATTTTGAGATCAAAAACATTCAAAAGAGAAAAAGATAAGTAGGCTTGTAAAAATTTTATCTAAAAAAGGTTCTTTTTGGTAAAGCTTGACTGATATTGGTATTTTATAATAAAAACAGTGTTTCATGCTACTCACTGAATAGTATTACCCTCCAGTACAGATCTAAAGAAGCTATAACTATAAAAAAAATAGTAAGAAGGTCTTTATGATAGGGAAAATGCAGAGAACTTTTTTTTCTAATAGGTCAAGCTACTTAAGAAAGTAAAAACAAAGACAGTTTCTTGTTCATGGTTCCACTAACAGTTTTACGTAGGCTGAAAACTGGCCTCTCATCCTGTGACTGGGAGTCTGCTTTTGTTTTTTCTGCCCTCCCTGCCCCTATCCTGCTGAAAACAAACATGGCTTGAGAAAATGCCTAGACACAGTGATCTTATTGTGCCAGTCTTACTGCAGTTAGATGATTGAGAAGCACAACATGCTCCACAGATATGGAAACCATGTAATTCTGAGCTTCTTCCAGGAAAGAATGAGCTTTGATAGGCTGGAACTAAAGCTTTTCTAAAGGTGTAAAATAACCATGAATTTCCTATTACTATGGACAACTATTTCAGATATTCACAGCCAATTTAAGCATGGTGTCTAACAGCTGTTCATAGTTTTCCTGGCTTTGAGAACATATACCTTCTAATAAGAGAGAGGGGTACATTCCCCACTCTCTTTTTTTTTTAAGTTATAACCATGTTATTTTTGCTTAACATCTGGTTCACTAGTTTGCTTGATTTCATGAAGTTTGAAAATGTATATGGCCCATTTACAGAGGACATGTAGAAGTACCACATGATTTTACAAGTTTCAATTTTGCCTCAGAAATGCATTTTATATTTTTAAAATTTCTACGTATTTAACACAAATTTATATTATATGCAAAGTTTGAGAAGCCTTACAATTTTACCTAATTCTAAGGACAATAATTTTAACTATATGAATAACTATGCCCAGAGATGCAACCCATATAAAGTACTCACCCATTTTCATTTTAATTACATTCATTAATAGAATTTTAGTTCAGAGAGAAAATTGAATACAATGGAAATAGAAAGCATTTTTACATACCCTATTAAACAGTCTATTTTTTCTTTGAATACATAGCAGTTTGAATATTTACCTGGAAGCTTTCTATGTCTTTTGACCGCAAGGGAACTTTTATTTATAATAAGCATACTAAATTCTTGTATTAATTCAGATCTGTGAAATTGGCTTCAATCTGAGAAATGTCAATGCCATAGATAACAAAAGCCTAGTACATAATACTCTATACATATTGCTCAATAATGTAAATAGGAGGTGATGATGATGACGGCATGTGTAGTGAAATTTGGGTGCTAGTTATAAATTTAATGTGAATTTCTGGAAATGTGAATCATGCAGTACTAGCAATTTTTCCCCCCTCAAGAATATTAATCTTTCAAAGTGGAAATGAATTGCCTTGGTTTTGGGGGACAATTTGTACCCATGGCTACTTTATACTGGAAAAATACTTGTGGACTTAAATAGATGACTGAATCTATTTGTGTACCCTGCAAATCATTTTATAATCGGCACTTCAGTTAATCACTCTTTACATTCAATTGAGGGAAAATTAAGAGAATTAAGGCACTGTATGTACTTTAGATAATTTTTTACTTGGGAGGCTTTTTACTAGTTTGCTTTGAGAACTCAAATTGATAAAGTTCAAATGTTATTTCATTTGCTTGGATGATCATATTTCAACATCATAACCAAGGAGTATTATTATTTTATAAAATACACATAATTAAAAACCACATGATGTAACAAAATGTGAAATGCAAAGCTAGATTCACTATACGTACATTTTCAATCCATTTTCAAAAGTTGATTTCTTTTGTTTTTTTAAGGGAAATGCTCTAGTGAATGAAAGATTGTCTTTAAAATATTCTAACAGTGATCGTTGATAGAAAGAATAAAATATTAAGAAATGCTTTGATACTTTAATTTCAAAAATCAATGTTTTTACTAATATTGAAATGTATATTTTACAGAAAAATGTTAACTCATGTCAGCGTTATTAAATCTCCCTTGTACTTCTCCAAAAATAATTTATCTGATACAAAATTTGGCATTGAGGAATCTGAATTTTAACCCACCTTAAATCCAGTGTTGAACCCAATAGAGGGAATTCAACCATACTTTTTAGAATTACATATATTTTTAATTGTATTAAGGATTAATATATTTTCTCATTTTGATATGTAAAATTTCTCATAACTCAAATTAAATATAAAATTATAAAACTATTTAAAACTAAGAAAAAGGATGTTTATTTCTTCAAATAATATTTGGATTCATTTATCTTAAAAAGTATCAAATTCATAAATAATAAACTATCCTACACCTTTAATAAATTATTACTAAACCTGAATATACAAGAGTTTTATGTTTTTTTCTCTGATAAATAAAATCACTGCTTTACAAAGCAATAAATCCATAAATCCAAACATGAATCAACAGTGTACAATATTACCTTCCCACATCAATCATAATAATAACTAATACAAATAACAATATTAGTTATTACTTATAATAATAAAATAATGTTAATAATAACTAAGCAAGTCATAGATGATAAAATTTAAATGAAAATACTGTTTTACTGAGATATTTATCCTAAGTAGTCAGCTGGGCTCTTTCTCACTGTTTTAGGTAATTTGTATATGGTTGCATAATATAAAGTCATATATTATCAAAATCGCAAATTGCCGCAGGTTTTGGAAACTTGAAGCAACTTGCTGGTAAAGCCATATAGTAGAGAAACATCTATTTTCATGGCAAAAATAGTCTCTGAAGAGGGATTATTAGCAAAAAAGAAAGAAAAAAACTATGGAAGTGAAAGAACTTTTGTATCTCCTTTTTAAAAAATGCTGTTATTGTGAAAAATTATAATATGTCTTTCACTGTGCTCCGTGGATCATATCACAGGGGAGGAAAAAGGCTTAATAGCATGAAAAGAAAATTTCAAAATCTGCACGTTGACAAGAGCATGCATTTAGAGTAGGCCACAGATTGGCACATAAGACCACTTTTAACAAAATGAGTCAGTTGAGATCACAACATTTATTTGTTGAAATCAGTGTTGTTTTGAAAATCAGTGGTACTTTTACAATCCACTGAGAAAAAAAAATTGGTCTAATTTCTTAGTCCTGTTTTTATCCCCAAAATAAACCCTTTTTAAAAAAGCCATACTGTTAATTCCATTTATTAGTCTACTTTAGGAATGTGGACAAATAGAAGATAGCAGTGTTAAAGATAGGGCAAAGGAACCCAAAATTCTGTGCCTTGTTCAGCCTTATCTTCAATAAACCCGTATGAGTTATTCTCATTTTCCAGGAATTCCTGACAATCTTAATCTCATTTTACCATCATCCAAATTGGCCACATAGGCAAAAATGGCCCAATCCTCGTTCCAGTGAGTCTAGTGAAGACATGGCAAAAGTTGTAAGAAAGCTTAATTGATTCTTACTTTGACAATCATTGATAAATTCAAAATTTAAAAAGGCGATCACTCCAATAAAACAAAAATGAAATTCTACAAGGATACATCTATTTACAAACTGATAAAACAGCTTGGCCAATGGAGATGATTAAAAAGCAAACAAAAATTTAAAACAACATCTACAAAAAAGTGGTCCTTTGAAAGGTTTATCTGGCAAGTGAGTTGACCAATGACAGACAATTGATCAATTTAGGATAAATCGCAATGTGGTGGGAAAAACTTAGCCTTTGAATCAGACGTGGTTTAAAACTTGGATTCTAAACTTGTCATCATTTTAGTTCCTCTGAGTAAGATAACCTTTATTTCAGCCTTGGAATCTTCATAAATAAATAAATGATACATCTTTCATAGGACTATTGTAATAATTAAACAATATAGGGATTGGCATAATGGGGGACAGTGTCTAGAGAACCTTGTGAAATTTGTACACAAGTGTTACGGGCTGAACTGTGTCCCCCCAAATTCATATGTTGAAGTTCTAACTCGCAGTTCCTTAGCATAGGACTGCGTTTGCAGATAGGGCCTCTAAAGAGGAGATAAAGTTAAAATGGGGCTTTTAGGGTGGGTCCTAATCCAATATGAATTGTGTCCTTATAGGAAGAGGCAATTTGGACACTCAAAAGAGATGCCAGGGATGTCTGCACACAGAGGAAAGAGCATGTGAGGACACGGCCAGATGGTGGCCACCTGAAGCCAAGGAGAAAAGCCTCAGGAGAAGCTGACACCTCAGTATTAGACTTCCAGCCGCAGAACTGTGGGAAAATAAATTTCTGTTGTCTGGTATTTTGTTGTGACAGTCCTGGCAAACCAATACAATACACATATAGAGAAAAAGAAATGTAGCCCAATGTAGGTATATGTCCATTGCTGTATGTCATAGTTTCTAGGAACATGACTCAGGAAATGTTCCAAAAACTTTATGTATATTCTTTTATTTAATCCTCAAAATAGCAATAATGAGTTAAGTGCTATTTTAATGTCTATTTTACAAAGAGGAGGCTGAGTCACAGCTTTCAATAATCTAAGGTCACAGAGTTTGCCTAAAACCAGAGCCTAACCTCATAACCACTATGCTCATAACAAACATTCAGTTCTATGGGTGTGTATACAAATTGTACATCATTATTCATTAAAGAACATGAAGCCCTGAGCCCTTGTTAAGAAAGAAGGAAAAGTCATATAGACTTTAATCCGTATTTGGACATGTATGAGTACTTGTTATCAGTTCTATTTTCATAAGAACTTTTCAGTGATCATTTTCATGAGGAATGTAGATGACACATGTGGTTTTTAAAACACAAAGAGTTCTTTTTAGCATAGCCTAGACTATAATATTAGAGTCCTTTAGCCCCATCAGCTCCAAGTATCCACTGGATAATTCCATGAGCACAAATAAAAAGTAGATACAACTCAGAAGGAAATAAAAGCTGACTACATTGTCTGACCCTTAGTTAAAATGCTTAGATTTTTAACTTGAAAAAAATGTATTTCATTTTGCAACAGTAATTTGGTGGAAGGATTTGAATAGATCAAATATCTGAATTATATATCAATTTAACAGAAACTTAGTTTGATCATTTGAATTATTGTTAATCAACTATTGGTATGGAGAGGCCCTAGGGGATATAAAATAAGAAATTGATACAAATGTTGAGCATCAATTACTCATAAAAAAATTCACCTAATAAAATTAAAATAGCGTTTTAAGTTATGAAAAATACTTATTACAGGTGCCAGACACTTTCTTAGATCTGACATAGCAATTAAAAAGGCAGAATTCCAGGCTTCCCTGGTGGCGCAGTGGTTGAGAATCTGCCTGCCAATTCAGGGGACACAGGTTCGAGCCCTGGTCTGGGAAAATCCCACATGCCACGGAGCAACTAGCCCCGTGAGCCACAATTACTAAGCCTGCATGTCTGGAGCCTGTGCTCTGCAACAAGAGAGGCCGCAATAGTGAGAGGCCCCTGCACCGCGATGAAGAGTGGCCCCCACTTGCCGCAACTAGAGAAAGCCCTCGCACAGAAACAAAGAGCCAACACAGCCATAAATAAATAAATAAATAAATAAATAAATAAAATTTAAAAATAAAAGGCAAAATTCCTTTTCTCTATTTTTTATAAATATGAGAAAATGTTCACTAAAATTTATTTAATATCATTACTTTTCATTGAAATGCCTTTTTTCTTTTTAGTAGAGCAAAAAGAAACTTTACTTGATGACCCTATAAACATAATCATAAATTCTAATTATTTAGTTCTGCTAAAGCAGTATTTTCATTAATTTACTTATCAAGTCTTTTTCTTTATGTGTCTTAAAATCTAGAATGGTTGTACTTTCAATACTTTCTCTAGCTATAAGAGTTGAACATAACCATTATGGAAAATTTAAATAAATAAAACAAATAGTCGCATTTGTAATCCCTCCACCACTATAGGTCACTACTATTCAAATATTGATGTATTACATTTTTCATTTGTTATTTGTTTATATGTGTTTGTGCCTGAAAATTTGATTCATGTATGCATTTATTCTTTAATTTAGCAAATATGTATTGAACAACCACTCTGTGCCAGAGCAACAGAATATACCACCCATGACTCTGTATTCTGAAATGGAAAGTTTGTTGATGGAGAGAAGGCTGAGAATCCAGATCTGGACATGCTAAGTTTGAGATGTGCATTAAACACTCAAATGGAAAAGTTGACCAGGCAGTTGGATGTAGAGCTGTGCAGTTCAAAAGACAAGTCTGGTCCAGATATATAACATTTGGGAGTAGAAGGCATTTAAAACCATAAGGCCAGATAAAGCAACAAACACATTATAATGGGTAGAGAAGAGACCAAGGACAGATCCCTGAAGCACTTAAGAGGGTGAGGAGAAAAGAAGAACCAGGAAATGTGACAGAGAAGGTGCAACCAGTGAGGGAGGAGGGAGAGCGAGGGAATGAGGTGTCTAGAAGCCAAATAAAAGAAGGTTAATAGGGGCTTCCCTGGTGGCGCAGTGGTTAAGAATCTGCCTGCCAATGCAGGGGACACGGGTTCGAGCCCTGGTCTGGGAAAATCCCACATGCCACGGAGCAACTAAGTTTAATATAGTAGGAGAGAGTTTTGGCTCTGATAGTGCTCCTAGGGCAAGTATGAGAATAAGTAAGAAGTGACTGTTGGATTTAAGGTGAGGAGGACATAGGTGATCTTGATGAGAACAGTTTCCATGGAGTATTATGGAGGAAAACTTGACCCCAGTGTAATGAAGGGAGAACGTGAGAAGAATTAGAGTGAGTGTGTATAGGCCACTCTTTCCTGGAGTTCTGCTGAAAGGAGAGTTAAAAAAAGAAGAAAAAAAAAAAAAAGTGAGTGGTACTCCAGGAGAAGGTGGGAAAGGGTTCAAAATAAGTTTTTCTTTTAAAATGAGAAAAATAATATATGGTTTGAATAGTAATTGAAGTTAGCTAAAGGGAAGCAAAAATGTGGTGTAAGAAAGAGGGGGGAATTGTGATGCTCATGAGAAAGAAAGGAAATGGGACATCCTTTAGTCAGATCTATGAAAAAATGAGTTCTGGAAATAGGCAGAAGGGCAGAATATGTGAGGGCAGGTGAGGTTAGTCATGATTAGTGACAGTCTGCAATGATCCCTTTTGACGACTGAGGAAATGGAGTAGGGATGGGAGGGGATAGGTCTGGAAGGATCAAGGTTAATGTTCATGAATTTCAGGTGAGAACAATCAGGGTGGTTATTTTCTCTGCTCATGTTCATCTGATTGGGCACAGGAAAAGAGTAGGAGAAATTGTGGATTTAGGTGGTTATTGGCTAGACCATGAAGTGGCAAAGAAAGCAAAAAAAAAAAAAAGATTTTTATCCAAGTGTTCTCATTTAACATTAAGTCATAAGCCTTTTCTGTGTCATCAAATATCATTGTAAACGTTTTAATGTCTGTAAATTGTTGGGCTGCACCCCACAGACCTGTAAGCCCATCCTCGAGATGGGAGACAGCGACAGAGACATCAACGGTTTATTGGGTAGGGAATCCTACCTGTCTGAAGCAAAAGGTCCTACAGCAACAGCCCATCATGTATGGCAGGCAGGCAGGCAGGACAGCAGGACGGCAGGACGGCAGGATGACAGGACAGCAGGACAGCAGGCAGGACACGATAGCAAGCTTACTCGGGGGAGAAAGAGGCTACCATTTATAGAGGGAATTGACCTCAGGTTGGCTCATCAGTTACCTGAGAAACCAGTGGCTGGGGCAGGGGGCAAGCATGTTGGCAGTTACTGATTAAGCCCAACGATTAAGAGGATTGGATAGTCATGTGCGTAGGGTGTAAGTGAAGCAGGGTCTGGTGGAGCAGAAGATGTACAGAGAGCAAGAGAACAGCCATCTTGAGTGGCCTGACCATCCATAAATAAATACATGAACAATAGGTTTAAATATTTCCCTATTGTTGGAGTGTTTTAAATGTTTTGACTTATTATGTATACTATTTCAATAATTATTGAATTTGAGGATCAAAATTGAGAACCAATTGAAAGAAGAAAGGTATCTAAAATCACAAAAGAAATTGCAAAGGAATAAATTATTTTAGTGAAGAAGCTATTGCTATAAAGCAATTCATTCCACAAAATTCAGTGGCTTCAAAAACAGCAGCTAATTTTTCACTCATACGTCTGCAATTCAGGTAGAGCTTGATGGGAATATCTTTTCCTGCTTCAACATCCATCATACAAAACAACTTTGACTGGAAAAATTACTTCCAAAGTGGCACCATTTACTTGGCTTTTGCTGCTGACTGTTGGCTAGCGGCAGAGCTGAAGATATTTGAAAGATTATAATATATCTTAGAAATCAATATTTCATGATGGATATAAATTCAGATTTGACTGGAAGAGTTTTCATATATTCCGTTTGTCCAAAAAAAGCCTTTTAAAAACTTAATTCTACTTTCCTTGGATAATTATTTTTTGCCTCAGTTGTGTTGGAATTTCTTTCCTATCTCTTTTTAGTATACTTTGCTCTTCTTTGTATGGCCTATTAATATGAATACTTATTTATTTTCATTCTCTATTTATAAATATGAAAATTTTCAAAACTATGCTTGTACCTCTGAATAGAGTTTTGGACATATACAGCTTACCATAATGTTGGCTGCTAAATAATCAGTCATCATAATTTGCTATTTTATACAGTACTTTCTAGCAGAGATTTGCTTTGCTTTGTTCCTTTTCTGTGTTTATTTTCAACTTGAGGTGTTTTTTTTAACATCTAACTTTGATGATTTAATTAAAAATGGAAACTAAAACTTCTTCTTTGAGAAATACACTGACGTTTTATTTGTGATGTGATCAAAGTTCACATTTTTTGAAGAATTTTTCATGAACCCTTTATATGAAGGTGTATTCTCAATTTTTAGTTGCTAGGTTTAATGTTTCCCCTTCAATTTAAGCTAGTGATTACTCAAATATTTTCTTTTATTCTAAGTGTATTACACCAATTACTTCATTGGCTAAAGTTTTTAATATGTAACAAAATCTTTACAACAGACTGATGGTTGAGAACTGATATATAACAACAACTCTTGTAGAAATGCAATATTTTCATTCCAATTAATAATCTGTTACTGGGCTTCCCTGGCGGCACAGTGGTTGAGAGTCCGCCTGCCGTTGCAGGGGACACGGGTTCGTGGCCTGGGTCTGGGAAGATCCCACATGCCGCGGAGCGGCTGGGCCCGTGAGCCATGGCTGCTGAGCCTGCGCATCCGGAGCCTGTGCCCCGCAATGGGAGAGGCCACGACAGTGAGAGGACCGCGTACCACAAAAAACAAAACAGTACCACACACACAAAAAAATAATAATCTGTTACTATACAATTAGTATTTGGGAAAATATAATCTGAAAAATCCATTCACTGTAAAGCCGTACAAACAACTTAAAAGACCATTTTATGATTTCTTTATTATTGTGGAATAGGAAAGATATCAATCTCTTACACCTAGAATCACTCTGTGCCCTAATCCTAAATTATATATTGCTTCTGGGTGTTAGAAAATTTTATATATGAATTTGATTTATCTCTCCCTAATAGTTAAAAATACTTAGGAAATACTCTTTGAATGTATGAAGACCTAAAATGACAGTTCTTTTATTCACAGGATGCCTCTTCCTACACATGCAGCATCTAATATTTAATGGTATCTCTTTTGATAAAGTACATCTTCAATATTCATGATTTTATGATTTCATCAATTGTACAAATCATTTTATCCACCTGGATATAAAGTATAAAAACACTATATTAATCATGTCATGAATAGCACTGCAGTCTGAACATGTTTTTTGAAATCACATATCCTGTCTTTTGACTCTCATTTTGCAGAATAGACCTCAGGATATATTTTTACACTGTTATTGTAATTTTCATTAGAAGAGTATTATTTAGTTCTGTTAATACTTTAGCACAGCAACTATTAATTAAGTAATCATGTTTCCTAAGTTTCTTATTGATAAGTTAAAAAAATTAAATGACATATCTGTATGAATTATTACCAAAGTCACAACTATTTGACCTTCATCATTTGGAAACTAAGAAAATGACTCAGGCTATTTCTCTGGATCACGAGAATGCTTTCTCTGTGAACTTCATTAACATAGGTATTTTTCTGTCTTCTGGTTTGGAATTACACTTGTCACAACTCATTTTCAGTGTGAATTAAACGCTTCCTAGGTAATATAAATAGATATATTCTTGCAGGCAGGGCTCACTAATAGCTAACTATTCTTACCGACCAGCCTCTGTGGTAGAATTCGTGAGGTTTGTAGGTATATTTTAATGTCATTTCAACAAATGAACCTCTGTGACCAAGAATAAGCCTAGATTGTAGAGATGGTTTACTGGGCTGCCAGAACTATTGGAAAAGTGAAATAGATCTTTTTTGTTTGTTTGTTTTTTAACAAATCATGTTTATATTTTAAGTTTACTATTATTATTTGTAACTTCATTTTTTTCTTTTATTACAGCTCTAAATATTATTTTCATCTTCAGTCTTCAGCAGGTTACTTTTTCCCCTCAAATGTAACTATGTACTATATCAGAGAGTGAATCATTTTTATTGCCATAAAGCACTATATTTAATTCCCCCAAGTAAAGTCATATAGTAAAGACGAGTTTTATTACATTCTCTATTCTACAATTTAAAATACTAGTACTTTGTTAATAGTACTGCTGTAGTATTTGTCAGTTTTTAAAGACCCAATGTCCATGTGGGAAACTTTAATGTTAACCTTATATTCCTTCCAAAGAAATCTACATATCTTGACAATTACACAAACACACATACACACACATGATATCTCTGCAACTGAAAATGTAATCTAAATATGTGTCAGCATGTACTGTTATGAGTTAGATCTGTGACAGCAGATTCTTGACTAGAATCCTGTGTTCTCCATTTAGTACCTGTTTATCCTTTTGTAAGCTACTAAATTTTTCCAATTTTTGAAATCCTTACCTGCTCAATGGGGTTTTTACCCAGGAACACTGTGAAGATTTAGGGACATAACATACAAAAAGGATGAGGTCCTAGTACTATGTAAGCAATTGCTTTATATTAACTATTTATTGTGGTATTTTTTCATATCAATGTACTTTTAAACGGAAGATAAGGATATATGCATATATATGTCTTTGTAAAAAAAAAAAACGTTACCACAATTTAAGCAGTATCATGATGAATATCACAAGGAAATCTAAACAGGCTCTAGGTATTTCAAGAAGAGAAGATCATTTTTAAGTGATGCTTTCTGAAAGGACTCCATGAATGAATAACATCCTTCCCAGTCACTGAAACAGATTCACAAGTTTATTTTGTTATTAAAATAAAATATATGGATAACTGATTGGCTGACCAAAGTGTACTTTCAATAACACTAGAATTAGTACATAGTTTTGAATTAAGAATGGATTTAATTCAATGTATATAAGCTTTATAATTTAATTCTCTATTATCTCTGAGTCCTTCAGGTGTGTTTGAGATGCAAAGTACAATTGTTTTTTAAAGTCACAGGTTAAAAAGTATGTGAAATACTTTAGGAAACATTTCAATTGGTTGCTGCACAGATAATAACCTTCAGCATGTGGTCGTGAATTAAATGCAAAATAACATCAGGAGCCCTGCTTCAAGAAATAATTAGGCCTTCTGCAGAGCCATTCAGTAAAATTACATTATTGTGTTCAACTGAGAGGAGCTGTGTAGAATCGTATTTGTAAAATATAATTGCAGGGACAGCTGGCCTGAAAAAGGACGAATCTTAATAATACACGTTGCTGAGGTTGTTGGTTGTTTATTGCCCATTATGAGAGTGGTTGATGAGAAGAACAGTCATCTGTTGCATGGGAAAGAGAGATGAATTCAGGAAAATGATGATGTAGCTTCTCATGCAGTTTAACTGAATTTTAAAGTGAAATGTATTGTTAGCCATGCAAGCAACATGCCTGGAGGATTTGTGCTCCTTGCTCCCACTCCTGAAGCTTCAAATCTTCTCTGTGGCCTTTCTCAGTTGGCTTCTTCTTTTATTTTCTTAACTTTCCTCTTGTAATGTAAACATGAGAAAGAGAAAGTGGTGGAAGAACAAAGGAAAAGCATACAAAATAGCTCCACCCCTTCTGCATAAAGCTTTAATAGGGAAATGGTACCACACTGAGATTTTTTGAATAGATTGATAATAGCATGTTCATTTAAACCAAATGGGGAGCCACTGTATGTTTTGCCATTTTAAAGTCAATTTCACTTTTACTTAAAGGCCTTCTAGACTTTTTTTCCACCCTTTGTCAAATAGGATGATTGATTTTATCAACATAGTGTTTCAATGCCATTACAAACTTACATGTGCTAAAATAAATGTCTTGACACCCTCAGGATCATGAATTATACAGATTATCACATGAAGTGTGGAGGCTAGTATTTCACATACAATTTACTGTCATGTGAATTAAATCAAGGGAAGAAAAAGAAAAAATTTGGGTTGATTATCAACTCCACAGAGAGCTATAAGATTTAATATGACATTCAAAAGCAAGTTAATTTTTAAATGGCTTTTGATTATACAAGTGAATATCAAGTAAATATTTGAGGTAATTATCCCTTAAAACCAAAACATTAATAAATGCATTTTATTAGTCTTTCTTGAGAACTGAATATTTCTATATTGAAATGAATATGTCTATATTAGACAATGCCATAATACCTTTCTCTTTTAAAATATTGGGGTGACATAGTTTTATTTCTAAAAACAAAGTTTGTAATTTTCAGGTAAAATATCTAAAGACAAAGTTTTAATTCTTCAGCAAATATTTATTGAGGCACTGTGTGAGAGTCACTGTTCTATGCAGTAAACAAAACACAGTACACTCAGGGAAGTGATATGCAAAAGTGAAGGTGGACATTTGTAATGTCAGCAGTGATAAATGTAACAAGAAAATTAAGCAGAGTAAGGAGATCAGTAAAGCATGTACACACAGGTTGGTCAGGGAAGTCCTCTCTGAAGAGGTGACATTTAAGCAGGGCCCCATCTTTGATTCTGGTGGGGGTTTTGTTTTTGCAGAATTATTTAATATTTTTATTATTCTGAAATTGAGGGGAAGCCAAAGCTGCCAGAAAATTGTAAGATATACACGGAGGAATTCTGTTCTATCACAGGAAACCAAGTCAGATGACTTGGATATATGTATAGATGAGATTCACAGAATGTTTTTATTAACTTCACTTATACAGAAAATATGATTTAAATGAAGCAGTGGGAGATATTAGGAACCGGTTTTTGAGTTATTATATCTTATGATCTTATGGATCAAGAATTCAGGAAGAGCTCAGCTGGGCTATTCTGTCCTGTGTGGTTTCGACTAAGGCCACCTTGGTGTTCAGCAGAAGACAGGCTCATCTGGAAGGTCTAAGGTGTCTTCATTCACACATCTGGAGCCTTGGTATGGAGGACTAAAAGGCTGAGGTTGGCCAGGGCCTGCCAAGGAGGGTGACTATACGTGCCAGTTAGCATGGCAGGCCCAGGGTTGTCGGGATTCTTGTGTGGTGGCTCAGGGTTACTCAAGAGAATGTTCCAAGAAACAGTAGGTAGATGTTTCTAGCCTCCTAAGATCTAGACCCACCCAGCACCTGCCCACAGCATCATTGTGCTGTATGTTATCGATCAAAGTGGTCACAGTACACACACAGATTCCTAGGCTCCAATTCTTCATGGAAGCAGAGTCAAAGAGTTTGTGGTTACCTTTAATCTGCCATAATATCCGTTTTAAAAATGACAAAATTTACTCAAAAACAGTGATAATAAGCAAACGAACCTAAAGTGATTGGATAGCTCTATAGATTTGTTGCATTTGTTGTGGGTGTATGTTTGTGTGTATAGTATTTGAACCAAACCTAAAATGATATTGGTGTCATAAGAATATGGCATTTTCCCGGTTGTATACTCTAGAACCCATAAATTAAAATCCGGTCGGAGAAACATTATTTAATTATATATTGAGTGTAGTGACATGAATCTATGAAATACAGCAAAAATTAATGCACTATTGGTGTTTGTCTTATAAAAGGGGATTTATAGATGGTTTATTTTCACCTCCATGCTGATTTTAGGATCTTTCAACTCTTATATAAAAGATACAATGACCACTCATTGTGACATACTGATCTTTATTTTTAAATTCCCACTGAAAAAAATTGTAAGCATGATGCCCATATTTGACTTAAAGGCTGTGTCGTATCTGCCTGAGAATTAATTTGCAAACCATTGTTTTGGTAGCCCTGAGCTGTCAATCCAGTCAGTATGGTCTCTGCTTCTGATGTCTTCTTTGATAGATAATTCTAAGTTCCAAGCAAATCACTCAACCAATTTTACCTACAGTAGCAATAAAATCATCCTAGTATTTTCCCTAACTGTGGTATATTTTTTATTCACGTTCGTTCACTAGGTCTACTTTAATAGGACAGATAAGATCACTTAGAATATCTGCTATAGCCATGGAAGTGCTTAATTTAGGGATTAAGGATTTATAATAATTGGGACCTAATGGTAGTTATGAGTTAATATTTTTAAATTAATATTTTCTATGTAAAAATGCTTTATCTAAGATATTTAAATAGCCAAACTTTTACTGTGATATTGTTATATCTTTGTTAAATTAACATTTGTTAAGTGGAGCACAGGGTACTGAATGATGAGTTATGGTTCAACTACAGACCACAAGAAAGTTGAACTAGAGAAGATTATTACTCACAGGTCCTGGGGGAAGTACATGGCACTCTCAAGAAGTTACATGGATTTCTCCAGATATATACCCAGGAATGGGACTGCAGGATTATATGCTATTGCAGCACTATTTATAACAGCCAAGACATGGAAGCAACCTAAATGTCCATTGGCAGCTGAATGAATAAACATGTGGTATATATACAAAATGGAATACTACTCAGCCATAAAAAAGGATGAAATAATACCATTTGCAGTAATATGGATGGACCTAGAGATTATCATACTAAGTGAAGTAAGTTAGAGAGAGAAAGACAAATATATGATACAGCTTATATGTAAAATCTAAAAAAAATGATACAAATGAACTTATATACAAAACAGAAATAGACCAACAGACATAGAAAACAAATTTATGCTTACAAAAGGGGAAAGTAGAGGGTGGGAAGGATAAATTAGGAGCTTGAGATTAACATGAACACACTACTATATATAAAATAGGTAAACAGTGACCTACTGTATAGCACAGGGAACTATATGCAATATCTTGTAATAATGTATAAGGGAAAAGAATCTGAAAAATAATATATATATATATGTGTGTGTATATATATATATATATATATATATATATATATGGAAAAGAATCTGAAAAATAATATATATATGTGTGTGTGTGTGTGTGTGTGTATATATATATATATATATATATATATAAAAAACTGAATCAGTTTGCTGTACATCGGAAACTAACACACC
Source organism: Delphinus delphis (assembly GCF_949987515.2). Lineage (NCBI taxonomy): Eukaryota > Metazoa > Chordata > Mammalia > Artiodactyla > Delphinidae > Delphinus > Delphinus delphis. The sequence goes on from NC_082686.1 coordinate 39,462,137, forward strand.
ATTGTAAATCAACTATACTTCCATTTAAAAAAATTAAATTAAAAAAAGTTACATAGAGAGATCAAGACAGAGTGCAGGCAGAGAAAGAGGCAGGCCCTGGAGCACATGCTTTTATTAGGGTTCCTGGGAGAAGTGCTTTGGGGTTCCCAGGCTAAGGCAAGATTGGTTAATTCAATTCAAAAGCGTGGGGTTTTGGTAAGCTCTACAGGGGTCTTATCTAAAGGGAGCACACGGAGAAGGTAGTGAGAGGTGGGAAAGATTGTTGATCAAAAGAGCTGTTGGGGAAGTAGTATCAGAAACTTAATTTGGTTGTGACTCTGCGGACTGCTATTTGGGGCACTTTCATGAGGGGCTAGTGTCAGTTTAATACCCCCATAGTCTACTTAACAAAACAAAATGGATGCAGAGGCAACAATACCATGGGGTAGCTTAGCTAAACTCTCAACATATATATTAAATAACAAAATGTAAAATTCTAGAACAGTGTTGGCTCCACTATAACAATTTTCTGAATTATCTAAATTCTGGTCTGTTTGGACAGAAAGATTTATATTTTTCCTGAAATCACTTGAGGTTTAGCAGGGATTCCTATTTCTTTATATTTAGGAAAATCTGAAGATAGCTACGTGTGCTATTCTGAATGCAACACACTTGCTTTTGACATTTTCTTTCATTTTTTTCCATGTGAAGTCCCTCTGACACTAGGTGTGACTAGAGCCTATATTAATAGGATCTTTTAAGACAACTTCTCCTAACTTATTTTTAAGGTAAAGAACCTGGAAGACATATGTCTGCATGAGTTGGAAAACAAAAGTTCCACTTGCATTTTTGCTCATTAAACATACAAAAATTATTCAGAAACTGACCCAAGACTCATGCCAGTTGGAATAAATTAAAAAGGAAATGACTTTCTTTCTCCTTGTGCTGGCCTTATGGAACAGTCTCATTTACTCTTCAAAACATGTTATAAAGTTTGATCTTGACCAGGAAGTCGAGAGAACGTAATCACAGTCTGTTCTCTTTGAACTGGCTGGGTCTGCCAGCCAACTTCTCTTCTGGCATTCCCAGACTCAAATTAGTCTTGTGATTAATTAATAACCACTTTAATTCCTTTCTTGAAAAGCATGATAAAAAATATCATATCCCAACATTTAAATGCTTGGCATTTAATGTCATATAATCACCTGAAGGTGAAAATAATATCTGCCTGGCTTGATTTCACAGTTACAGGAATATCTGGGTCTAGATATTTGGGAATATTTGAAAGCCTAATGAAAGTTTTGGGTTTTATTTTTTTTCAAAGTTATTCTCTTTTTTTCTGGGCTTTGGCATTAGGTAAGTCTATCTAGAGATGATTTGATAAGTGATTTTTATAGGAAGCACTCATAGCTTTGAAATTTATAGGAAACATTCATAGCACTGAGTGTTCTTTTAGATTTACCCATTTTATTTTCTAGAACCCAAAGGTAATTTTTATAGTGGTGGATCCATGAACATTAAAAAATAAGTGTTAATTCTTATTGAGTTGTTACTCTAAGTGCTTCTTTGTGTATTAACTCATTTAATCTTCATGATACCCCTATGAGGAAGATACTTTTTTGAAGGGGAATAAAGAGTCATCCCCAAATATAGATGGGGATTCTGACCCAGAGAAGGTCACAAAGCCAGTAAATGGTAGAATCAGGATTTGAAGTCAGCCTGTTCAGCTTGCCTGGTCCTTATCTGCAATATTGTTCTTCCTCTCTATATTAGATTTAGGAAGAACTATCTGTAAAGATTCAGTGGCCTTAGGATAACTCATAATAGAACCGACATATTCAAAATTGCTTGATATGAGTCATTATGTAATTTTCAAGTTTTCAGGTCTATGAACTTTGTTTATGCTAAATTCAATACCTTAGAGCATGTAGGAATATATAATCATAACCTCTTTTGGCAATGGACACTCCTATTCATAATTTCCCATGTACAATATATGAGAATCATTTGGACAGAAATATATGTATATATATGCATATAATAGGAAAATGTTATTATGATTATTATATTTTAAAATATAATTTTCCTTTTAAGTTTACCTTGTTTGGAGGAGTTTCTAGAAGGAAAAAAAAAATGAGTCAAATTACATTTTAGCATTTCTTTTTCCTAAATTAATGTTTTACCCTCAGTGACCTCATGAAGATATTCCAGAAAGGCTGGGGTCGGGGGACATCTTTAAAAGTTAGAAATATTTCATGTATTTTGGTGTTCAACACCATGGACTTTCAAGTGACTGAAGCACTGCTAAGAAAAAGTAAAAATCTGATGTCAAAACAGTAATTGCATTTTTTTTTTTTTTGCGATACGCGGGCCTCTCACCGCCGCGGCCTCTCCCGCCGCGGAGCACAGGCTCCGGACGCGCAGGCCCAGCGTCCACGGCCCACGGGCCCAGCCGCTCCGCGGCACGCGGGATCCTCCCGGACCAGGGCACGAACCCGCGCCTCCCCCATTGGCAGGCGGACCCCCAACCACTGCGCCACCAGGGAAGCCCTGCTTTTTTTATATTTGCAACTGATCATAGAACTTAAGAGAATTTTGATCTTATGGATATGTCAAACACATAGTATTAGATATATAGCCAAATTTACTTTAGGAAATTTTCAAGATGATTTTAAAATCATCTTAAAATTAGTTTTTATATTATAGACCATGGAAATATTTCTTAAATATAACGACAGAAATAGCAAGATAACATTTTTCAAATTGGCTGTTTCTTAAAATTTGTTAAACAAAGACTTTCTTGTGGAATTAAAAAAAAAATTAACACATCAGCAAAATATGCTAGCTAACTTTTAGCATGTGTGAGATGACTAGCACATTTTACTTAAATTGCTATTACACAGTGTGGTGTTTCTGCTCTGACTACCTAAGGTTTGGACTTATTAAAGTATAAATTCAAGAAATTTTTATTTGAAAGAATAATAACTAGGTCCCCAAATAGGTCCTCCTTATGATCTCCTCAGAAGTGAACAGTTTTTTTTTTCTTTTTTTCCAGGTTGTTTAGCTTTAGCATTTGGTCAGTAAATATAGAAGTTATAACTTCTATGGCTATTGTAAAACATTCGATGCTTGGTGTGGATATAAAAGAGCAGGAGATTTTGAGACTTTATCTTGCCAATGTTTTGTGAGAACATCAGAATGTCCCTGAGGCTGGGACCATATGTTTTTCATCTTGAGTCTAGCACATTTTCTGACACATAGTAGGCAGTTGAAAATATTTGTTGAATGGAAAAATGACTGAATGGCTGAATGTACTAAACTGTTCCTGCTTAACATTTACAGGTTATTTTTAAAACTGTTAGAGTGAGGAATATACTCATTGAAAACAGCAGAAAATATTTTCTTTTCACAAATCTCCAAGGATTTTTAATAGGTATGTTAGTTCCCCAGTGTGCCAAAAGTTTTAGTCACTGTTCTCTTTTTAATACAAGCATCAAGGAAGTCTTTGGTTAAATCTCAAAAAACTTAAGTTTGTTTTTCCAATTGTTCTCTTTGCAGAAATGTTAATTTACATGTTGAATTTTCCATTGTTTACATATCATTAACAGCTTTTATGCATGATGACTGACAGTTATAAGCAATTTTTCTTAAAACAGTTCTACCTATTGAATATCATGTAACCATTATTTTATTTTACATAAACTTCTCAACAACTCTAAGATGTAGGTATTATAATTATCATTCCTATTAACCTAGGCCTAGAGTTATTAAAGAATCTGACCTAGTTTGTTCCACTATTAACAGGGCCAAACTTGTCAGATTTGAAATTGTTACTATGGTCTTTGACAAGGCTATTTTTGCTGGCATTGTAGTATGTGTATGTATGTACCACATTCATTGCTTTAATGTATTTTTTTAAATAATTGGTTCCTAAGTTATGTATAATCAATTTAGAGCCCTTGCTTTAGCAAATTCATTCCTTTACCTTTAAGTCTAGAATCAAAAGTACATGGCTGGAAATGTCAATTTTTCAGAGTATTTTATACAAATAATATAACTTATTTTTTATATTTGAAAATCTATCATATTTTCTTTTAGGTTTCCACATTCTTAAGCATATATGTCCAGAGATATAAAAGCTTGAGGAATAAAAACAAATTTTACTTTGAAGCACCAGATTTGTTTTTCATATGTTAAAGTCTTTGATTTGTTTTGTTTTCCTGATTCCCAAAAATGCTTACATAGTCCTGCCTGGATACAGACAGTTGTTTATGATATTCTAGTATTTTTCAGGCAAAGAAAAGTTTCTTTTTTTTTTTCATACTTTTCTTTTACTAATGTACGTCAATATACCACTAAAAACTGTACAAGAAATACTGAATTAAGGAACAAATCGAAACCATTATTGTTTAGAGATGAGTAGAAAACACATGTATTTAAATCACCAAAAAAAGTGCTCATATTACTTCTTCAATTGGGACAATTCAGATATGACTAGTGATGGAGCAGACTCTCTGAGAGCCGTAATTTTATTCCCATTATGTCATTTGGATGCTCTTAGCTGCTTATGTAGCAGAGAGCCACATCATGACCATAGAACAGACTGTTTCTTATCAAAAGCAGCAGCAGTATAACGTATTCTCCATAAAAAGAGAGGCAAAGTACTGCCATGTTTGCATTCTCATTATTTTTATAGCTGCTTCTATTTTCAAAGTTGAATATTCATCAGGGTGATTATTATATCCAATGCAACAGAAATAACTGTACAAATCAAAAGTTATTTTTATTATTGTAGAAATGTAACAACTGATTTAGGAGCCTAATATAAAACTCCAATTCTATTATAGTACTCTTATATCCATATTTTTGCTTTAGACTGTCTAGATGGACAAATAAATTGACCACTTTAATCAATATGTCACATTTATAAGTCAATAAAATTCATAAATTTATATGGATGGATTTCCCTGATTGTTTATTCAGATAATCAATCCTTTAGTCTATCTACATATTTATGAAGTAAATTAGAGAACAAATGAATGAACTAAGCCTACTTCAGCTGTTTGTGAGAAAAGCCAAATCAATGAGGCAGTGAGACCATAGTGAGAGACCATGGATGCCCATTTGAATATTATAGGTCCTAAGAGAGAAAATCTTTTCCTTATTTTAATTATTGATGTTCATTGGCATAATTTGAAAATTATTGGTTTAGGAGTCAGAGGCCTGATTGCTGGTTGGTTCTGCCATACAATACTGTGTGACCTGTTGTCATTTATTTAACCACATTAGATCCCAATTTCATCATGGAGACCATCACAACTTTCTTTGACTCATAACTTTGTGGTGACTATCAAAAGATATAAGATACTCTGCAAAAAATAAAAACATTGTAAAAACTGCAAAGAGCCTTAATAATAGATTTTTCTTATTAACATAAAATCAAAAATTATCTGGAATTTGCCTCATTTAGATGGAACCCTAAACCCCAGTAGCCTGTTTCTTTTTAAACCTTCGTAATTTTCCATGTCTACCCCAAGAATAGCAAATAGGAATGTTCCTTGAGGAGTTTACAGATCATAGTGATTAACAAGGCAAGTGAGCATCTGTCATTAGATCAGATGACTAAACTAAAACCATTATTTCAGATTGCCTTAGGTCTCATGTACTCAAACCAGCAGCAGTAGTCTTGTGTGTATGTGTGTTATGTGCACGAGCTTCTTTGGGCTTGTGTGAATTTTTGCCTTTATAATAAATATATATTATCCTTTCAACAAAATATATAAAATTTCAACTTCTGAATAATCCACTACATGTTGGAACTATTCTTAGCCAGTACTCTACGTCTTAGAGGAAACCTCTCACACAAAGAAAATAGATTTATGTTTCCCACAGGACAGCAGAGCTGGAAGACATTATACAGAAGAAACAACTAGTTTGTTCAAAAGGACCAGTATTGAAAAGACACACATTTTATGTTATCATGTAGAAATGATGAATGATACTTCTTGTAGATGGTATCAGATAACAATAAGAGGAAGCATATCTGACAGCTACAATATTGAGCCCAATTAGACAAAATGGGACAGCAGTACCTAATGGACAGCACACATCTGTTGTTACAATGTGAAGTACTCCATGGAATTTGAGAATTACCCAAGAAAGTGTAGGGAAATTTCACACAATCTGACTTTGTCTCTAGTTGATATTTCAGTTGCAGAGACACCATAAACCTGTTTTGATGCTGGAGTAACAACACTCCACCAAAAAAATCTAAGTATCATAAAACGAATGTTGTGATTACTAGAAAGAAAGAAAATGTATATTCAAGACAGAAATAACTTTGTTTTCCAAGTAGTTAACTAAAAGAATATATACTATTTCTTTTGTTGCAAAAGTAGATTCAGTCTTGAAATATAAAAATAAAATTCAGCGATACAAATGGCAAGGAACTAATTTATGATGACCTAATAGATATGTACTCTTTATTAAGAAACTAAAAAATGACAGTGTTTAAGTTGTGCTGGGCTTCAGCAGCTGTGATTGTATTATTATAATCAGCTATCTAATTATGTTGGAATGGTGCAAATTTTTTTTATGTTTAATAGCTCAGTGGTCAAGATACCCAAAACTAGCACAATTAGAGATTTGAAAATGAAAGTAACTTAGTCTAAAACTTTTTAGAACAATATACATATATTTTTGTAAACTAATGTAAAACTGATTTTAGTATTAATGTGTTGTTCAGTTTCAACTACACCTATTTGGAGAGTTGTGACTACTCTCCTATTTGGAGAATTGTGACTAAAAATAAATTAATTACCCTTTCTTTAACCAGCCCGTTTAACCCAAGAAACTTCATTTACAGTGTCTAGTTTTAAAATAAACCACAACGCAATGAACAAATACGATAACTGAGTACTGAACCTATATTCTAAAACCTCTGATATATTTTTTTCTCTGATGTTAGGAACAATGAAGTAAAACTTAAGAAATATATGTAAGAAATATACAAAAAGATGTTGCAGTATTTTCTTCTATAAAATTGGCAAACAGTGTTTACTGTGAAGCCAATAAGGGCATTTGGTATGATCTCCATTATACCACTTTTTTTTCCAGCATGCTTTCAAGTTTCCCTAAGTTACACATGCTATTTGGGAAAGAGAAACATAGGCAAATTTAGTAGCATAATTGGAAATGAATGGGTCATCACGTGTGGTTGTAATATAAAATATTTTAGGAGTAAAGCAAGTAAAGCATAATGGTTTAGATCTGTTGCTCTCAAACTTTAGTGCACATCAGAATCACTCAGTAGTGACTCCTGAGTGGGCCCAAGGATTTTTATTTCTAACAAGTGACAAGGTGATGTTAATACTTCTGAATCAGGGAGCATACTTTGAGAACTACTAGTTTAGAGGTCCATGAGTTGCTAATTTTACTTCTGAATTAAAGTTAGTTACAGAATGTAAAAAATTTTATTGCTTATAATTAGTAGAACAAGATGTTCAATTTTAGCCTAATGTTAAAATCCTATGAGTGAAAGGGTAATTGAAAATAAACTTAAAGGGTATATTGAGAACAGATTTATTACAGTGGAGTCTGCAGTTCATATGACTGTATAACAGAGTGCCTGCTCAGAGCCCTAAAGATGAAAGCACTGTTGATATTGGCATAAGACCAAGACACTCCTAAGAGCAATAACTAAAGCAACAATCAGTGCTTGTTGATATGTTATAGTAACATATCAACAATACACCCCAAATGGAGACTAGAGGAGCAAAGCAACACCATGTGACAAAGTTAAAGGAGATGCTGTGTAAGAAGAGACAGAAGAAAGGTTTTTGAAGTCTCTATTTGAAGAGTGACTACAAATGGTCATGAATTGGTACATAGATCAAGGGTATCCAGCTGAAGTGGATAGGGGGAGTTAAAAGTCCACCTCCAATCCTTGCACCCAGATACCTGACATTGAGGCAGGGGTACAGTTTTAATTGCACAAAATCATCATTTGTCCAAATGGTACATCTTTTTCTATTTCATGTTTTCTAAATCATGTCTATGTTTTATTATTTTTTATTTTATTTTTTAATGAAGCACAGCCAATTTTATTCAAAGTCTCCAAAATTTATATTTAACATGTTAATTGTTTCTATAATGTTTCATCTTTGTAAAATGGTTTTATTTCACCTTTCTTTTATAGATTTTTCTTTTTTTCTGTACAGTTCTTCAGTAGAAGCCAGAGTCCTGAGTTATACAGTTAGGAACCTCTGACCTACTATTCTGATTTTCTTCTCAATACTCATGGCCAACACCTGGCTTTTAAATGAAAAGCTTTTGGTCTTTTCAATCACTTGCTGAAAGGGTGAGACTGCATTGTTACCCATAAGCACATGACATAATTTAGAATCAATTTTGGCATCCAGTCTTGTATTTCTAATCAAATTTACAACCCACCTTTCAGCTTCTTCTGGAGACATGTTCAGTTTATCTGCCAACATGTTAATGCTGATACACTGATGGATGGACAAAAAGTCTTAAATATGAAGAGACAGACATTTTTAATGAAGTCCTCAAGACAAGCCACCAAGAAAAAATCATTCACTAGCACTGATTCACATTCCCTCAGCTTTTTCTGAGCCCCATCAAAGTGAAAGTTAACATATAAGCATTCAACAAACTCTGTAATTGGATCTTTACATGTGTAAGACTCCTGTTGAATAACTTGGACCAGATATTTTAGCACCTGTGGCGTTTTCAAACATCTTTCTTTGTTATGACTGCTGTGGTCAAACAGTGGAGAATATGTGGACACATCGTCTGAATTGCATTAAGATACTGAGGATGGTAAAGGAAGAGATCGATAACATTATCACGCCCTTGGGGTTATTGAAGAAAACAAACAGAGAATAATGAATGAGCCGTGTTCGCTGCTGAAGAGACTGAAGTGGAGAACTCACAGAATTGTATCTATGGTCTCTTTTAGCCATGTAAGGTCTTCCATGGCTGCATCCCAATTCTGCATTAAGATTTCAGAAACCAGTTTTCCCCAGAATGAACTCAAAGCATTTCTATCCGTTGCTGGAACCAACACTCTAAAGAAGTAAAGATATTCAGCAGCTCAAGAGTAATTTCCACATTTATATAGGAATTTTGCATACCAAGAGTGTCTCTAAACATTCCTGCCTAAAACCATGCTTGTCTGCCAGGTAGTCGAATCGCATCTGACCATCCCCGTTTGACTGCATTTGCTTTGTAGTTTCTGGATCTTCAAACATCTTCACAATTGGTTCTGTTTCTGCCTGAAGCTGTTTCAGTTGTACAGCAACAGTGGTTCTTTTTTCTCTCAAAGCATGAGGAATATCATCAGAACAAAGGTTTTGGTATACACACATAGCAAAGGCTACTGTGTTGTTATCACTAAGAAGATCCAATTTCCCTTGTAATGATTGTTTTTCATTATATATCTCCTTTACAGAGAGAAACTCAAGCAATGAAAAGACTAGATGCCGATCCAAAAAGTGTGCAATGTGAGTAGTCAAGTCCTACTCCACCTTCTTGCCAAGGAAAAGTAAAGTGTAGGAGTCTATGTTTTAAATTTAAACCCAGTAAGCCAAGGAATTTAGGACAATTTGTTAGTTCCTGAAATATGGAAAGAAAGCAACCACAATTAATGCTGGTGCTATAGTATTGGGTTGGCCAAAAAGTTCCTTCAGATTTTAAGTTAAAAATAAGACACATTTTTCATTTTCACCAAGAACTTTATTGAACAACTTATTCACCCTTTTCTTCCACTACCTTCTGCTATTTTCCAGGCAACTTCATAATTCCATCTCCCCAAAACTTTTTATTTTTTTGAGCAAAGAACTGTTCCAGGTGCCTTTTATAGTCATCCAGGGAATTGAATTTTTTTCCATTAAGAGAATTTTGTAAAGACCGAAATCAATGGAAATCTGAAAGTGCAATATCTGGTGAATACAGCAGATGAATCAGAACTTCCCAGCCAAACTGTAACAGTTTTTGCCTGGTCTTCAAAGAAACATGTAGTCCTGTGCTATCCTGATGGAAGATTATGCATTTTCTTTTGACTACTTCCGGACGTGTTTTGTCGAGTGCTGCTTTCAGTCAGTCTAACTGGGAGCAGTACTTGCTGGAATTAATCGTTTGGTTTTCCAGAAGGAGCTCATAATAGAGGACTCCCTTCCAACCCCACCATATACACAACATCACTTTCTTTGGATGAAGACGGCCTTTGGTGTGGTTGGTGGTGGTTCACTTCATTGCCCCACAATCTCTTCTGTTCCACATTATTGTGCACTATCCACTTCTCATCACCCGTCACAATTTGTTTTAAAAACAGAATGTTTTCCTTACATGTAAGTGGAGAATTGTATGCGGAAATATAGTCAAGAGTTTTTTTTGCTTAACTTATGTGGAACCCAAACATCAAAGTGATTAACATAATCAAGCTGGTGCAAATGATTTTCAGCTCTTGATTTGGATATTTTGAGTATGTCGGCTATCTCCCACGTGTATAAGGTTGATTGCTCTCAGTTATTGTCTCGATTTGATCATTATCAAACTTCAACTGGTCTACCCGACCGTGGAGCATCGTCCAGTGAGGTATCTCCGGCACAAAACTTCACAAACCACTTTTGACATGTTCAATCAGTCACAGCACCTTCACCATACACTGCATAAATACTTTTTTTGCGTTTCAGTTGCATTCTTACCTTTCTTGAAATAATAAAGCATAATATGCTGAAAATGTTGCTTTTTTCTTCCATCTTCAATATTAAAATTGCTACACAAAAATTCACCAATTTTGATGTTTTTTTTTTAATGCACGCTGATATGATAGCTGTCACAATACAATCTAACAAAATTATTTCTAATGAAGTTAGACAACTAAGCACTACTAGAGCCCTCTTATGGAAAAAAACAAATGAACTTTATGCCCAACCCAATAACTTTATGGTTACATGACCTTAACTAAGTGGTCTAACTCCTCTAGGCTACAGTTCCCTAAAACATGAATTGAAGTTGTTGGAATGAGTAATCTCAAATGCTCTTTCATCTCTGAAGTCTAATAATCCTATGTTTAAAATAAAGTAAGAGAGCATATGAATAAAAAAGATCATGAGCATTGACACCAGGCAGATCTGGGTTCAAACCCACATTCAGAAAACTTCCTTGCTGAATGGCTTTGGATGCATCATTTAATCTCTCTGAGATTCAGCTGACTTATCTGCAAAATAGAGAAGACAATTCTTGCTTCATAAGAACAAATAAAACTAAAGAATAATGAGTTCCAATATAGATATTCAATATTTTCTTAAAATCATTGAAGAAAAAAATTCTCCCATTATATTTCTGTCCTTGGTAAGATGAAAAATCACATAGAATGAAAAATCACACCTACCCCCATATCAAATCTCCCCTCTCCCAATACTGCAAGGTTTAAATACAATAGTTATTTTTTAAAAAAAAAAAAAAAAGATTGGAAAGAAGGAAGGAAGAGGTAGAAAGACATGGAGAAAAGAAAAGAGGAAGGGCTGTGGGGAAAAAAAGAAATATATTTTTTAATTCCAGAAGAGAACTCTTTCTCCTTAACCCAAAATGATTAAGTTAAATCATGACAGTACAGAGATATACAGAACATATGGAAAGTTACATACTATAAAAATTAAATTGTCAACAGCTATATATAAAAGGTATGACTACAAAAGGAATAAACATAAGCACTATAAGAAATATTTAACAGGTAAATACTACTTAAAATAGTTTTGGAAGTCCTAGCCAGAGCAAGTAGGCAAGAAAAATAAAGGCATCTAAATTGGAAAGGAAGAAGTAAAACTGTCACTCTTTGCATATGACATAATATTATATGTAGAAAACCCTAAAGTCTCTACAAAAAAACTGTTAAAACTAATATATGAATTCAGTAAAGTTGGAGGATACAAAATCAATATAAAAAATCTACTGTATTTCTATGCACTAAAAACAAACTCTCAGAAAGAGAAATTAAGAAAACCATTCCATTTATAATTGCATCAAAAAGAATAAAATAAAAAAAATATAAGAAAATAAAAAGAATAAAATACTCAGGTATAAATTTAACCAAGGTGAAAAACCTGTATTCTGAAAACTATAAGACACAGATTAAAGAAATTAAAGAAGACACAAATAAATGGAAATATATTCCACGCTCATGTATTGGAAGAATTAATATTGTTAAAATGTGCATACTACACAAAGCAATATACAGACTCAGTGAAATCCCTATCAAAATTCCAATGGCATTTTTTCCACAGAAATAAAAGATCCTAAAACCTGTGTGGAGCCACAAAAGACCCCAAGTAGACAAAGCAATCTTGAGAAAGAATAACAAAGCTGGAGGCATCACACTCCCTGACTTCAAACTATATTGCAAAGCTATAGTCATTGAAACAATATGGAACTGGCCTAAAAAAAGAGACATAGATCAATAGAACAAATAGGTAGTTCCCAAATAAACTCAATGTATATGGTCAATTAATTTATGACAAAGGAGCCAAGAATATACAATGGGGAAAGGACAGGCTCATCAATAAATTGTGTTGGAAAAACTGGACAGCAACATGCAACAGAATGAAACTGGACCACTATATTACACCATACACAAAAATTAACTCAAATGGATTAAAGACTTGAATATGAGACCTGAAACCAGAAAAGTCCTAGAAGAAAACATAGGAGGTAATTTCCTTGGCATAGTTTTTGTGATTTTTTTTTTTTTTTTTTTTTGGATTTGAAACCAAAAGCAAGGGCAACAAAAACAATAACAAAAGTGGGACTACATTAAACTAAAAAGCTTCTATACTGCAAAGGAAATCATCAACAAAATGAAAAGACAACCTACTAAATGGGAGAAAATATTTTCAAATCATATATCTAATGAGGGGTTAAAATCCAAAATATATAAAGAACTCATACAACTCATTAGCAAAAACAATTCAATTTAAAACTGGGCACAGGGCCTGAATAGACATTTGTCCAAAGAAGACATACAGATGGCCTACATGTACATGAAAATGTGCTCAGTGTCATTAATCATCAGGAAATGCAAATTGAAACCACAACATCACCTCACACCTGTTAGAATAGTATTATAAAAACGACAAAAGGTAAAAAGTGCTAGCGAGGATGTGGAGAAAAAGGAACACTTGTATACTGTTTGTGGGAATGTAAATTGGTGCAGCCACTATAGAGTATGTAAGTCCCTCAAAAAATTAAAAATACAACTACCCTATGATCCAGCAATTCCACTTCTGGGTATTTACCTAAAGAAAGCAGAAACACTAACTCAAAAAGATATATGCACCCTCATGTTCATTGCAGCATTAGGTACAATAACCAAGATACAGAAACAACCTAATTGTCCATCAATGAATGAAAGGATAAAGAAGATGTGGTGCATATTTGTATACACTGGACTATTATTCAGCAAAAAAAAAAAGAATAAAATCTTTCCATTTGTGACAATATAGGTTCACCCTGAGCATATTATACTAAGTGAAATAAGTCAGACAAAAAATGACAAATACTGTATGGTCTCACTTATATGTGGAATCGAAAATAAAAAATAAAAAGAAGCTCATGGATACAGAGAACAGCAGATTGGTGGTTGCAAATGGATGAAAGGAGTCAAAAGGTACAAACTTCCACTTATGAAATAAATAAGCCATAGGGATGTAATGCACAGCATGGTGACTATAGTTAATAATACTATCTTGCATATTTGAAAGTTAAGAGAGTAGATCTTAAAAGTTCTCATCACAAGAAAAAAAATTATGAAGCTGTGTATGATAACAGATCCTTCCTAGATTTACTGTAGTGATTATTTCTCAATATGTACAAATATCAAATCATTATGCTATGTGCCTGAAACTAATATCATGTTGTATATCAATTATCTCTTTATAAAATAAATTGTCAACAGCTGTATATGAAAAATATGACCACAAAAAAATGTATGGAAGCACTATGAGAAATATTTAACAAGTACCTATAAAAGAGAAGATCAGTTATTAAGATGGAAAATTCTCAAGAGTGTTTTTAAAGGATGGTAAGTGGTATACTATTTTCTAGAAATGCTGGAAACATTGTTGCCATAGAGGCTCCAACCAAATTTTGTTTGAATCTTGATTCCAACACTGTGCTCCAGTAATGTGACTTTGGGCCACAGCCTTGATACCAACACCTATCAAATGTAGATTATACTACCTACTTGTCTAATGAATCTGTTGCTTACTAGCCTGGTGGTCACATAACAAAATCAATTTAAATGCTCCCAGTCAGTTTCTGATCTATTTCTAAGTTTTATCTCTTCTGCGAATTAAATGAGATAATGCATTTAAAGTACTTGCACATAGTAGTCATTCAATAAATAATTAATATAAAGATTAGCATAAAAGTTCCAGTAACATGCAGTTAAAGATATATACATGTGGATACCATCGTTTCAATTATTTTAACACCCTAGGATTTTTAGCTCTGTCAAATGAATCTAAAATATTTATGGTTTCTTCAAAAACTGATAAAGGTTAAATGAAGATGAATTAATTTTCTAAAGATTCTATTACTTTTCATGGGACAAAGGAAAAACATGGCTACCTTAAGTTTCACATTTTCCATGGAAGTCAAGTCATAGCACTACCATATCTGAATGTTGGTCAATGTATCCAAATATCTAAACATAATAACACAAGCAGTACTTGCCTAAAACACAAATAAGTCCACTATTTATGTGTAGGCTCTGAACATTGGTTTTTAGAAATCTCAAGAATATGATAATATCTCAAAAAATATCCTTTTATCTTCTTTGTATCTGAAATTCCAAAATTTAGTGCTTCTTTAAGTTTAAAGCTATGATCCCTCTTATATTCAAATACTCCTGAGAAACATCCTTTTTAATGTAATTATTGGTCCTTCATACTTATTCTCATCTATAATCATGATTTTTGACCAATTGCTTCTCCTGACACAGCCAGCCTCATAGTCTAGGTGACTTTTCCACTCCTCTTTGGCTGTGTACTTACAGTCCAACATAAGCCCATTTGAAATGATTAAACAGCAGTGATACTGCTCACACTTCGAACTAAATGTCTTTATTTTTATGTTTTATTATATTTTATAAGTAAATACGTAGGTATATTTTACAGATCTTAAAAAATGCAAGTCAAAGAAAATCAGTATCATATTTCACTCAGAGATATCCTATGCAAATAGCATCAAAGAACTCATACCCTGCTGCTTTCATATATCAGAAGTATTTTCCCTGATGATTAAGTATTTTTATAAGTAACTGTTCTAATGAATGTATAATATGCATTCACACACTTGTGCTATAATTGTTTTCAACAACCCTGATTGCTAATGCTAATTTTTCTGCATGACAATAAATATATTTATAAATAAACACGTGAGAACCTACGTATTACTTTAGCTTCCTAAGAGGGGAATTCCTGATCCAAAGTTAATAAATCATCTACTTTTGCTAAGTACTTTATTTGCTTTCCTGAAAGATCATAGAAGTTAACTTTAAATAAGATCACTGTCTAAATCCTTCCAGTAACACTTAATTTTAGTTTAATGGAAAAATAACAAATTCATGTTCATTGCAGACAATTTAGAAGATACAGGGAAAAATAAAAAGTTCTGAGAAATTTTACCATTTACAATGAATAGTTGTTCTTGTTTTCACCAGAGCTTTTCCGTGCATATTACACACATATTTTTTAAAGGACAATACAGAATATACAATTCTGAGCTCTACTTTCTTTTTCTCTTTACATGGTATCATAAGCATTTTCTAATGTTCAATTATCTTGTTTTCTTCTTTATCCCAGTAGTCACCACTGTCTACACTGTTACCTTAATCAGAAACTCAGAGCAATCACTCCAGACACAACTTTCTCTCCTTTTCCAACATCAACAGCTTAAGCCCTCACATATCCTCTCCTAGAATAACTCATGTGAGCTTCAACTTCCCTCCAACCATATTTCACTGTTTCTCTCACTTGTGCTATTGCAGGTACCCCTTACCAGGTCTTTCTACCTCCAACCCAGCCATCTTGTATCCCATAATCCATGATGCTAGAGAATCTTCTTTCTAATATTGAGACAAAATCCTGTTATCCCAATGATTACAATGATTCGTTTAAGATAAAACCCTGGTTTTTCAGTGTAACATCGTTCTCATTCACTTCTTTAGCTTCCTTCATCTCTTGACATTGTCCCAGTTATAACTTGCCCTCAGGAAATGCCAACCCACTTGTTCTTCCTTGATTGTGTGTTGCTCTCCATGAGTATGTAAATTCCCTATTAAAAGTCTCCTGTAGAGACTATGGAGGCCCACAATACCTATATTTAAGTCCTGGCTGTGCCTCCTGTTGACCTGCTGTTGACCTTGGGCAATTCACTTAACTTGTAGTTACTTCAGTTTTCTCACTTGTAAAATTAGGTTAGTAACAGTGCTTACCCATGGGATAGTGATGAGGATTGAATGAGTTCATATTTGTAAGGAGCTTGGAACAGTAACCCACACAAGTAAGTGATGTAAATGTCTCTTAAATTGAGGCTTTCACGTTGCCTGTTATAATGCTTAGCTTATACACCCTGCTTAACTTTGAGATCGCTCCAAAAGCATTTTTATGAAACTAGACTGAGATGCCTGCCTCTACTCTTTGACCTTTGTCCTATCACTCTGCACACAGTGTTGAAATCGTGACTCCCAAAATGGTCAGTTGTCTGAGAAAAGAGGTTGTCTTTCCTCTCTTCATTGCCAAAATCTAGCACAAAGCCTAAGAAAGGCCC
This sequence comes from Delphinus delphis, assembly GCF_949987515.2. Taxonomy (NCBI): domain Eukaryota; kingdom Metazoa; phylum Chordata; class Mammalia; order Artiodactyla; family Delphinidae; genus Delphinus; species Delphinus delphis. The sequence continues at coordinate 39,478,967 of NC_082686.1, forward strand.
TGTTGGTTGTGGGCCATCAGTATCTGTTTTGCAAATGAACTGGCAATTTTGATTAAGGTCTTGTTCACTACTTGTTCTTTTCATGTGCACTGTGTTTTCAAGACCCTAGTTTAAATTTAAGAAAATAGTTAAAGGACCAATCCTTACAATAGATTACAAGCATGCAATCTAATTTTAAAAAGAGACCAAGTCAGAATCCACTTTTATCTGGCATTTTACTATATTATTTTCATGCAGAAAGCAAGTAGCACATGCCACATAATACTTTAAAGATTAGCAACCCACCAGTCATATTTACTAAGATTAAAATTTGTAGCAATCAGAACTAAGCATGATAAGAAGACATGAAATAGACCCTACTTTTAAAGGTGCTTGGGGTGCTCTTGAGTTTCAGAGTATACATCCACAAGATTATTTAAGAATACTTAAAGACCTGTGACAGGCTATAATTCAGAGGATAAGCAAACTAGAACAATGTATTATCCATAAGTATAAAGAATACATAAATGGAACCAGTAGGACAGAATCATTCAGCTCAACAATGAAATGACTTTTAATTCAGATTATAAAGTCAGACAATTGTACAAGGATTTGAAGAGAGGTTAAAAATAGCTATGAGAGATGAATAGCACACTTAGTCACGAAAGTAGAAATAAAACAGAGGAACTGAAAATAAGATTTTTGGAGGATGTAAAGCAGTTGGCAAATTCTCTCTGTCTGACATTCTATGAGGAAATGAAATAGGTGAGTATGCTACAAAGCCTGGAATTCTCTTTCCATACAAGTCTTTAAGGAAAGATGAGTAAGATAAAACCACTTTGTAAATGAAGATGTTGCAAATATATAGATATTCTTGTAACACCACTAATGTTATTATGAAGTTTATAACAACAATACTAATAGTAATAATAACATAGTAATAGTATAACAAAGGATATAATGGTGAAAATTACCATTATATTAATAGAATAGGGAAAGCAATATATAAGGACAAATATAAATATTCTAGATTATGTTATTTACATACTTGAAAAACTGAATACCTGAGTATCTAACATGAACTATACCAAAGAACATGCTATTACTTTCCTAATAAAAAGAAAGAGCTTCAAAGGCAAACAAATAATTTTCCAAAGTCTTTTGGTCTCCAAGTCACTCTTACACAAGAGGAATTTGATGAGTTAAGTGTAAATGAATAAGAAACATGTGGATTACATTTTCTTTAAAAATACACAAGGGTTTAAAAATAAAGGAGAAAAAGCGTTTGGCACAATGCATTTTCCGTAAAGCCAAACCAAAAACATTTGAGACAATTTTAGATTGTAGTATGACCTTCAACATTGTTGTGTTTGTCTATTAACCTAAAAATAAACACTATTTTTCAGTAGGAGAACTGAAGCCATAAAATATACACCAAGGTATGGATATGAATGAATAACTTCTTAAGGATTTTATTGATTTTTTTTTAATAATCTCCCATCCAGAGATGTTGAAGCAAATGCCCACCACATGTGTCATACTCTGTGTCTATTCCATTATTTCTTCATAATGTTTCTGGTTCATGTATTAGAGGAGACAACATCTGAATATGTGTAAAAAAAAAAATGTCAACCTTCCCCTAGTGGTAAGATTGACTTAACCTCAACTTATACTCTTCAAATAGTTCCTGTGTATTCTCAATTTGCATCATTTTTAATACTTTGGTCCATGCTTTACTCCAATTACTGCCTATGTATTTGTTGGAAACACATTGTCTATGATGACACTCTTTTCCTGTAAATAGGCAAGAATTGTACTGAAACTTGAAGAGCTGGGTTATTTTGAGATTTACTGGTGGGTAAGTTAAGATTGTGGAACACACCATTATGCCAGGCAATGTCCAACTTCACAGCCTGCAACAAATGGAGAGAACAATTAAGCAAGAACACCAAAAAAAGTTGGTGTTTTTATTTTTGTTGTTTGCTGCAGTCTCACCTGGTGTTTCTATTCAAGCATGCATGGCACTTCAGTGATTTGGGATCACTGCTTTGTTCTTCTTGAATTATTGATATGGTAATGATCATTTTGTTATTCCTCAAATTCCCCCAATCATCATGCAATACTTCATCAACTTTATTCCTTTTATGCCAAGCACAAAGTTTTGTCAGTTATTAATTTGTACCTTTCCTCAAAGTCATCCTTCCTTTTTTCTTTCCATGGCCAGCTTCCCAAAGGAGACACTTATCTCTCTACCTCTAACCTGCAGTTACAAAAAAGAAGAAATCATCAGTCTCCCTTCCACTTCAAGTATGAACCCGTAGCCTGATGACAGGAACTTGGGGTTTGGGCACTTATTCTGCATTTCTGGGCTGCTTTGCTGATACTGGTTACTCTATCACTTTTCTACTTAATAATCTTTGAAAACACCCCATTGCTCAAAAGCTCCTAGCCCAGAATACTAGAGAGCAGTATTTACTCAGTAAATATTTGTTGAAAGAATGGAAGTATTCCTCTCATTTATAGCTGTCTAAAATCTATCCCCAAACCACCTCTTACTACATTTTGAAGCACAAAACTCTGTGGTAGGCAGAATGGCTCTCCAAAGATATCCATCCCCTAATCATTGGAACCTATGGATATGTTATGCTACATAGTAAAAGAAGGTTTGTAGATATAAATTAAGGTTACAGACTTTAAAATAGGGAGTATAATATGGATTATCCAGGCATGTTCAATATAATCACATGAGCACTTAAAGGTAGAGAATCTTTTGTGACTGGAGGCAGAAAAAAATGTGGCAGAAGGGAAAGCAAGATATATGTGACAGAAGGGAAAATCAGAGAGATTCCAAGCAGGAGCCCATTTGATGTGCCCTTCCTGACTCTGAGATGCAGGGACCCACAGGGAAGGACCTAAGAGCCACTAGATGCTAATGACAGCCCCCAGCAGACAGCCAGCAAGAAAATGTGGACCTCAGTCCTAGAATCACAAAGAACTGGATTCTTCCAAAAACTTGAATGAGTTTGGAAGAAAATTCTTCCAGGGCCTCTTGATAAAAGCCCAATTGAACAACATCTTTATTCCAGAGCAGAGAAGAGAAACAGAGCAGAGTAAATAGCCAAGCGAACAGAACTGTAGGATAATAAATTTGTGTTATTTTAAGCTAAGTTTTTGTAATTGGTTACAGAAGCTATAGAAAACTAATACACTCTCAAATAGGTCGTCCTTGAGTTATACCCACGTGTGTCATTGCCTTAACCTCTGATTGGCACACTACTTATGACAGTAACACTCCTTTTATATCAATTCCCAACCCAACTGTAACTCACACAAACTTCTTTAAAAAAATTGCACTGGGTCCCTCCCAGCAAAATATTTTAATTAGTTAAAGGTTTATAAAAGAAAATACTTAGGAGAATTTCTTTGGTTTAATTAAAAGAACAGTATACCTTTTGGATTACTTGATACTATATATGACTTTCTCTTTTGATTTATAACTATAGGCATTTAAGAAAAAAAATTTAAGCCAGTGCTTAGCAAACCTAAATATGCATGTATAATATCTAGAGATTCTATTAAAATGCAGATTCAGATTCAGTACGTCTGGGGTAGGACTGGAGATTCTTCATTTCTTGTGAGCTTTAATTATATTCTGTCACTTATTTTTTTGTGTGACCTTGGGTAAATTATTTCAGAATCTGAACCTAAATTTTCTCATCTGTAAAATGGATATAATAAGTAAAAATGTGATCACGAATATAAGGGAAATGCTGCTTCTTGTGCCCTATGACACAACCCCTTAGCCTACTGTAATCTAAGCTGCATTTTTCATAGACAGAGCTCATCACACTTATCACATCCCATATGAAACTATAGCCATATTTTTCCACTTTTCTGTTATAGCAACTCAGGAAGTATCAGCAAAGCAGCCCAGAAATTCAGAGAGTGAACGCCCTTGGATGAATCCATCCATCAGTGGAGCTAGGGATTAGTAATCAAGGTCCCAGGCTCTGCTTCTTCATTCAACAAGTACATTCAACACAGTTCTTTAGAGAGAATGAAGCCCACAGTGGGATTAAGTGCCAGTTGTTAACAGTGAGAACAAATAGCTTCCTTTCCTGTGTCACTTTCCTCATCTCTTCATTTCTGTTTCTGGGTATCACCTTCTAAATAAGCTACATTTTAATAAGTCCTTGTCTTAAGTTCTGCTTTTAGCATGGCGATCACTCATACTTTCACCTGTTTTAGAATGGGATGACCAGCAGCAGAGAGAGAGAAAACATTGGCTTATGGTGTAGCTTCAATGTTGAACTATGTGGGGACAATGGCAATTTTAAAGACCATGGAATAAGCCGAATTTTTAATTTGTTTGTGTGTTTGTTTGTTTTTTTGTTTATATTGGAAACCTTGCAGAAAGAGGATGACAGTCTGAAGTTATCCACCTATGAATTCAGGGAATGCTGGGAAAGCCAAAGGGCCTTCATGGAAATTTTTCAAAACTTTTGTTTCCTACAGCTAGGGGTAACCTTTGCTGAAATTCAAGCACAGGATTTAATAGTAAATGTAGAAAAACTGCAAAGGAGACAAAGTTTGGCCTCAGTGTCTTCTAGGCTAAAGTTATGGTGAAGATACAGAGTAAGCAGGAGCCTGAGGTCTGGGATGGTGATAGCTGTTGTACCCAAGAAGGCATGCATTAGTGAGAAGAACACTAGTATCTTTGAGAAGTTCATTGTGGCTGTCCTCTGTAAGACAGAATTAGCAGGAGGAGATGATGCCATGAGAGATAGGGCCCTCGTGTCAATGAAGATGACACGGTTCCCGAATAGCAAAGAGAAGCCACTGCAATGAGAAGCACTTGCACCACAACGGAGAGTAGCCCCCACTTGTTGCAACTAGAGAAAGCCAGCACGCAGCAACAAAGACCCAGCACAGCCAAAAATAAATAAATGAAATAAATTAATTAAAAAAAAAAAAAAGGAAGGTGGAGCAGCATGGTAAGAGACATGGTTGACACTCTCTTGGTCCTGCCATAGTTCTATAGAAGAGGCACCACGTTGGAAGTCACCAGGTCTGTGAGTAGCCCTACTGTAGTGGGATGAGTTAACTTGGGTCAAGACCAGACAGATGCATGGAGAAGAATTGCATGTCTCTGCCAAATGAAACTGAGGGTCAGCTGAATTAACCAGGTGGGAGATGCCTATGCTCCTGGAAGGACAGTCACAACCCTAAGTTCAAAATCGCAAACTTTGGTTTCAGGGGCATGTAGGAGCCCTAACTACAAAGTAGACAAGACTGATGGCAAAGATATCAGTTAGTGCATGTGCAGTAAACAGAGGGAGGCTGAACCAAAATAAGACAAAACTAAGAGCCACCATGAAGATATATGAATGACATACCCCTTCCTCTATCCTGAAAATTCAACTTCTTAGCAAGTGAAGTAAGAGAAGGCGAAAAATAGCTGAACCCAGTTTCTATTTGTTGTCATTGCTCTTTGTGCCTATTTTTATCTTCTACATTTTTGTGTGTGCCTTTTGTGGTTTTAATTGAGATTTTATATAACTCCATTTTGTCTCCTTTCTTTGCATATCAGTGATACTTCCAAGACCACTTTCTTACTTTGTTTTCAATTTTGCATTTTTAAATTGAAATATAGTTGATTTACATTATGAGTTTCTGCTGTACAGCATAGTGATCTCATATTTTTATAGATTATACTCCATTTAAAGTCATTATAAAATGTTGGGTATATTTCCTGTGTTGTAAACTACATCCAAGTCCACTTTCAATTAATACTTCATGGGTAGTGTGAGTACTTTAAAATAACAAAATAATCCTAATTCCTTCCCCTTATCCTTTGTATTACTATATCGTTCATTTCACTTATATATAAGCATACATAACAAATATACATAAGATACATACATAAGCACAATTAAAACTTTTTTCTATTTTTAAGTTGAAAAAAAATTGTTAGAACAATGAAGACTAAGAAAAAAAATTATTTTACCTTCACTTATTCCCCTTCTTTATATAAATCTGAGTATCTACATTATTTTCCTTTTCTTAAAAGAGGTTGTGTTTTTTTAATATTTGTTGTGAAGCAGGTCTAGTGGCAAGAAATTTCCTCAATTATTGCTTGTCTAAGAAAGTTTCTATTTCTCTTTCACTTTTGAAGGATAATTTTACAGCATACAGAATTCTCACGTGTTGTTTTTTTTTTCCTCTCAATACTTGAAATATGTTGTTCCACTCTCTTTTTACTTGAATGCTTTCTAAGGAGAAGTTGGATGTAATTTTTATCTTTATTCCTCTGTAGATATGGTGTTTTCCCCCTCTGGCTTCTTCCAGGATTTTTCCTTTATCTTCGATTTTCTGTATTTTAAAAACATTACCCCAAGATGTACTTTGTTTGTTTGTTTTTGCTTTTATCCTGCTTGTTGTTTTCTGAGCTTCTTGGAATTGTGGTTTGGTGTCTGACATTACTCTGGGGAAATTCTCAGTCATTATTGTTTCAGATATTTCTTCTGTTCCTTTCTCTCTTTTCCACCTTCTGGGGTTTACTATATGTGTATGTCACACCCTTTTGTTTTCTTACAGTCCTTGGATATTCTTTTCTGTTTTTCTTGGTCTTTGTTCTCTTTCCTTTTTAGTTTTTGAGGATTCTATTGATGTATCCTTCAGGTTCGTTCATATTACAGCATTTTTTATCTCTAGCATTTCTTTTTTATTCTTTCTTAGGATTTCCATCTCTGCTTACATTGCTTGTCTGTTCTTGCAGGCTGTCTACTTTATCCATTAGAGCCCTTGGCATATCAACCACAGATTTTTTAATTCCTAGTCTGATAATTCCAACATCCCTGCCATGCCTGGTTCTGATACCTGTTCTGTTGCTTCAAATTGTGTCTTTTCCTTTAGTGTGCCCAGAAATTTTTCTTGAGAGCTGAACAATGGCAATACTGAGTAAAAGGAGCTGTTGTAAATAAGCCTTTATTGATGTGGTGGTGAAGTAAAGAGGGAGGGAAACTTTTTATAGTCCTATGATTAGATCTCAGTCTTTCAGTGACCCTATGCCTCTGGACTGTACTTCACAGGTTTTTTCTCCCCACTTAGTTGAGAAAAGATGCTAAAGTGGGCTTGAGTTAACTACAGTCATACCTTGGTATCTGTGGGGATTGATTCCAGGACCTGCCACAGATACCAAAATTCCAGGATGCTCAAGTCCAGTAGTCAGCCCTTAGTATCCATGGCTCTTAATCTGAAGATTCAACCAGCCAGGGATCATGTAGTATTTATTCAAAACACTTCATCTATAAGTGAACCCAGGCAGTTCAGACCCATGTTGTTCAAGGGTCAATTGTATTTCCCTTCTGCCACATGGAAGGCTAGAGTAGGCTAGAGTTGGGTATTTCCTTTCCTCATGTCATTTAACCTCTGATAAAACCCCAGAAGTCTAGGGTCTGGTTAACTAGTTTCTCCTGATGACAAGCCTTGTTAAAAGAAACAGAGTAAGTTTGGGATTGACATGTACACACTGATATATTTAAAATAGACAACAAACAGGGACCTACTGTATAGCACAGGGAATGCCGTTCAACATTCTATAATAACTAAATGGGGAAAGAATTTGAAAAAGAATAGATACATGTATATGTATAACAGAATCACTTTGCTGTACACCTGAAACTAACACATTATTAATCCACTATGCTCCAATATAAAATAAAAATTAAAATTAAAAAAACAGAGTATAGGTATCCCCTGCTTTTTGGAAGTCTGCTTTACACCACTTCACTTTTATGAAAGACCTACCTTAGTACCTGTTTTCACTAACCAAAAGAAATCTGAAGAGTATCTTGGCATTTATGAAAAAAGGTAAAAAACAAAATTAGCATTGCATGTTTGTTCTGCAGCAAGTCATTACAGAGGCAGCGTGCACCCAGAGCAATAAGGGTGACCCCACCAAGCTCCTTCCCCAGGAACTACACTCAGCATCAAGCCACCAAGGCTTTGAACTGTGCCTGTGAGCATCTGTGCTTTAGCTCGATTTATTTTATGCATCCACTGGCAAAATGTATCCTAAGGTAATTGCTTCTTCGCTTTACACCATTTCAGTTTATGAAAGATTTCATGAACTCCCTTACTTTGAAAAAGTGAGGGAAACCTGTACTCTTGGGTATTTCATAGTAGTTCCTTTTCCACCTCCCCCTGTGGGAAGTCTGAGGGGATTTTTCTCACACATTTACTGTGAGAATCTGGTCAAGCTCCTGGAAGTAAATCTCACAATAATGTGGGGGCACCCCTATGACTGAGTCCCTCTAGAATTTTTAACTCTCAGATTTGTCCACGTAAAGCCTCCAGAAATGTATCAAATACAGTTTAGGTTTCTCTACCCCAGCACTGGTTCCTGCAGCAGTTTCTGCTGGTGAGTCTCTGCTCCTATAAGCCAAGACTCCCTGTATTTGCCTGACTGTCTTTCCAGTCCTGGGGGCAGCAGTTTGCCCTGTGGGCATTCCTCTCTCAGGATGAGTTGTTGAGTTTTTCATCCCGTCCAGCTTTTTACTTGTTGTTAGAACTGAATGGTGACTTCCAATCTTCTTCCACACAGAACTGGAAACCAGAAGTCCACCCATGTTCTTTTGCAGTGTGCTAGCAGGCCTCAGAGAAAGAGGCATCACTGTATTTGTGCATGCATGCTGGTGGATGATAGAACAAAGAACATCAGAACAGCAAAGCATTCTTCAGGCTCTCCAAAATGAGAAGGTAATTTGAATGTATTATAGCAAGAGAGCCTTCTTGCTGGGAATTGGAATCCCTCCCCTTGCTGCAAGAGATCTCTGGCCATCCATGAGCATAAAGAGAAAGAAACCCTGGGGCAGTAGCCCCAGAGACTTGCAGTAGAGTCAGTGCTGTCCTCCTTGGCCATTCATAAGCTTTCACGGACTCAGCACCAAACTGAAGTGCTGAGGGTAGAGAATAAGGGATCTCAGGATTTGTTTGGAGAGAAATGTCTATTTGAAATACATATACTAATAACATCTGATAGAAATGTGATCAAAAAAATCTGATATGGTTATGACTCAAACCACTTTAAATATACCTTCTATGGAAGAAGTGTGTTGCAAAAAATCTATACTGGGCCTTTAAGATGGAGGAAATGCCAAAAGAATGTGTATATTTCTTAGGGGGTCAGATAATGGGGGACTACAAACAGCTAAACAAGGTTAGACTGAAGAATTATTGGTTAGTGGTAATTCAGTTTCCTTCATTGTGTTCTTAAAAATATTTCTAGGAATTGCAAATAATGTTGAAACCTTTAAAAGTCTCAACTGAAAGCCGGATGTCTATAAAAATGGTTGGACCATTTCAAATGCTACAGATTTTGCAACTATACTGTCAGGCATCCCAGGATGTTCTTTCAAACTCCCTGGGCAATAAGTAGAGGAAGTAGGTGTAAAAAAGAACAAGTTTGTGAAACAGTTTAAGGTTTTCCTCCCTGTTCCCTAAACAAGCATTTATTTAACTACCATAAAGAAAAGAAATACTCTTACTTGAAAATGTGAAAAATCTCATCAGTGCTTGCTTTTGAAATTTAGACTTTGGCTATAGGTAGACACCTAGAAAAGGAGCTGCTTCTAAAGAGACTCTAAAGAGAACCTTAACCCTAAATTACAGTGAGGACGTCCTTATAAATTGTGAGAATCCAAGATTTTATGGAGGCTGGGAAATAGTAAAAGAGTTCAAATTTACACTTCCAAGGGTAGAATAGGAAGGCAAAAAACATATAATATTGATAAATGCCTATATTATGATAGAGGCTTTTACATGGTATCTTGAAGTAATTCTTTAACCTATGTATGAATCGAAATTTATTGTCCAGCTTTGAGATGATAAAAACAAAACTCAGTAAGGACAGTAGCATAATCAATATTCACTAGAAATCAGAGCCTGGGTTCAAAGCTACCTCTGCCTTGCAGAAGATTTTTCAACTAATCTATGCTTCCTGATGTGACAAAACCCACAACTTTTTTAATGAATTCTTCAAATATATAGGAGGATAAAAGTTCAAGTAACAAAGAAATACTGAAAACCGATAAAATTGTGAGGGTGTAGTGTACTTTTTACAAGATTTTATGTTTTAATTTGCATTTACCTTGTCTCCAAGACCACCCAGCTTTCTCATTACATCATTGGCCCCAGTATATTCATTTTCTTCTCACACAAGTTTTTCTCAAAACTCATTGACTTCCTATTTTAATTTTTTTTTGCTTGGTTTCAACACTGCTACTTACCTGTTATCCAGAAATTTCTATTCTTTAGTTTCCTGAATCTGGTATGTGGGTTCTTAAATTCCTTACTTGCCTTTTTCCCAGATTCAGGCTTTATTTTGCCAGAGTACACTTTTATATATTTCTTTAAGGAAGAATTTACACGTAGTAAACTATCTGAGTTTTTACATTTCCAAAATGCCTTTGTTTCTCACCTTGATTAATAGTCTTCTTGTGGCTAGATATCAATTTTTAAAACCATTTATTCTAGACATCTATTTGAAGGAATGTTCCATCATCTTCTATCCAATGATTCTTGTGAAAAATATTTATGATGCCCATCTTAAAACCGATCCTTTGTTTATGGCTGTTTAGTTTAGTATTGCTTTAACTTTCATTTTAAGTCCTCCTGCCAACAACTTTTAAGATCTTCTCTTGTTCTAAATTTTGTGATATGTCTAGTTGTGGTGTTTTTTGTTTTTTTCCACTGAATGTTGTTTTGAACTAGAGGGGTTCATTCAATCTTTTTTTTTTTTTTTTTTTTTTTTTTTTTTTTGCGTTACGCGGGTCTCTCACTGCTGTGGCCTCTCCCGTTGCAAAGCACAGGCTCCGGATGTGCAGGCTTTTCGGCCATGGCTCACGGGCCTAGCCGCTCCACGGCATGTGGGATCTTCCCGGACCGGGGCACGAACCTGTGTCCCCTGCATCAGCAGGTGGACTCTCAACCACTGCGCCACCAGGGAAGCCTTCATTCAATCTTGAATGCACTGTTCTTTTTTATGCCCTCAGGAAATTCCACTTTATTTTCCCTTTGATTATTTCATTCTCTCTCTCTTAGTTTCCCACTGCTTCTGTAACAAATTAGCACAAACTTAGTGGCTTAAAACAACACAAAGTTTTTATCTGTAGTTCTGGAGATCAGAAGTCCCAAAATCAAGGTGTCATCAGAGGCATTTGTCCTGGATGCTCTAAAATAGAATCCATTTCCTTTTCTTTTCCAGCTTCTAAAGGCTACATGTCTTCCTTGGCTCACGGCTCCTTCCTTAAATCATTCAGACTTCCACTGTCATCACTTTCTCTGACTCTGACCTTCCTACCTTCCTCTTATAAAGACCCCTGTGACTACATTGGGCCTCCCTGAATAATTCAGGATACTTTTCCCACTTTAAGATCCTTAATTTAATCCCATTTGCAAATTCTCTTTAGCCATGTAATGTAACATATTCACAGTTTTGGGAATTAAGACATAGACATCTTTCAGAACCACTGTTTTATCTATCACACCCTCCATTTTCTTCATTCGGCATTTCTGGAATTCCTATTTCATAAATGATGTCCTTCCCAGAATAACTATCTATATCTCTAATACTGATTTCTTACTTTTTCATCTCTTTCTCTTTTTGTGTATATTCTGGTAATTTCTTAGATTTTTTTCTTCAAGTCTATTTTTAACATTTTATATTGGTGACTGTTTTTCTCTTTTTATATATAGCAGTTTACTTTTATTTTATAATTTCTTCTTTATTGGCTTTAAACTTAGGTACCCTTCATCTGACTTATCTTTCAAATAAGTCCATCTGAATTTTATTATTCAGAAGTTAACTAAATATTTGTTCTGATGATAGCTTCACTTTACTCAGCTCTGTTTTTGTCATTTGTGTTGTAATTTCACTGAATTTTCAGAAAGAAAGTGAAATAAATATACGTGCTCTCTGTTACAACTTGAACTGGAAGTTCTATAAGCCTTTATTTTAGTTTAATATTGCTTTACAAATAGTAAAAGATCTTCTGTGATTGATGTAGGAAATGATAAGGAAACCTAAAGAAAAGTATCTCTAGGAAGAGAAATAGTGGCAACTGAAAAGGCAGATGAATGTCAGTAATAGTCAATAAAATGTTTTTAAAAAAAATTTAAAAAGCTGTGAGAGAGACATCCTAGTAGTCAATGGACCAAACTCTGAAATATTTGAAAGAAAATAATTACACTTCAGACGAAAGTTAAATTGACCTCCTATACACGAATGGTAGAATGAGAAAGAAACACAAGGCAACAAATTAAGTGTTGGGCTTCACTCCGCCAGCCTGCAAGGCCTGTGCTTGCCCAGCTTCAAGACTGAAGAAAGAGCCTGGAGTCAGCAACAGAGACATCATTCCTTTAATGGATGGGGGAGCTTACACATCAGTAGCAAGGTCCTGGAGCTACACCCTACCATGTACAGTGCACGGCAGGCGGGCTCATTAGTTACCAGGAAACCAGCAGAAAGCCATCAGAGGGGCACGTCCCTCACTGCTTCTGATAAGAACAATCACTAGCTGGGGCCTGGGGCAAGGATGTAGGAAGCTCAGTCACGTGAGTAGGATAAAGGTGAGGCAGGCAGTGGTTGGGCAGGGGATGTACAGAGAGCAAGAGAACAACCTTCACTTAATGAGTGGCCTGACCATACGTTAAGCAATAGAGATTCTCTTACTCTAACTGCCGAATGAGAAAATAAATTTAGAACGTGAGAGTAATGGGAGTTGCAGTGGTCAATATTTAGGTTTTTAATATTTTCAAGTGTTGAAAAATATTTAAGGAGATAAATTTTAATCCAAATAAATTGGCTTGAGTTATGTAATAGTTCAGGTTCTGTATTAAACATTCAACAAAATACCAAGATGTGATGCATGAACATAGTGGGTATTTTCACCATCCGATAGGCATAAGAAATGTGGTGTTTCTACAAACACTGTGGGTATGAAATTTGTTAGACTGGGGGTGTGACTCAACCTTCACTCAGTGCTCTATTCTACTCTGTGAGTCAACCAAGTGGCACTAACTGCAGACAAACTCCAGGGCATCTTTACTGACAACACATAGCAACTCCGACTTGAAGAAGGAACCACACTATAGGACAGAACCTCCTATCAGCACCAGAATCACAATTGTGCTAAAGCCAGGGATGTGGAGAAAACTATGGCTTCCTGGCTTGTTCTTGGGCAAGCACAACTGCCAGCACCCAGCTTGCTGATAGCCAAGGACCTGACATGTTATCAAGCAAGGACTCTAAGGATGTATTAAAATGTGTTCATGCAGAAGTACCCTCATTCAGGACCAGAAAGAAACCATTGAATAACCAATGTACTAGTTGCCTGCCTTCATCAACTGCTCTCAAATTCCAAATGTTCTATTCGGATTACCAACTGTAAACTTAGAATCTGTCCCATCCTTGTCCAATTCTTGGCGCGAAGCTACTTGAAATATCCAATGACATGTGAGGTAGTTTAGTGCGGTGGTTATGGACCTTCCCCTTGGATCCAGACTCTCTGGGTTTGAATCCCATTTCTTCCACTCACCAGCCATGTATGAGCTTGAACCTGTTGCTTAAACTCTCTATGCCTCTGTTTTTCCTTCTGAACAACCAGGGAAATAACAGCACACACCTCTTAAGGTTAACATAAGAATTAAGAGAGTCAATATACACAAAGCCCTCAAAAGAGTGCCAAGACAAATAGGCACTAAAAGAATGCAAATTTGATTATCTGCCATTCCCTGTTTCCCTTCCTTCCAGGAATAGATGAAAGGCTAACACATCAGTGTGTCAATATATTGATATGAACAACTCTCACATTAATAATTACTTTTTCAAAGTTTTAGTAGTCATGAGGCTGACTGACACTTGAAGTACTTCCACGAAAGTCTTGGACATCCAACAACATTGCAAACTCATTCTCAACTCAAATGACCCCATGGAGAAAGTCCGACCATACTTAGCCCCTCTGCTATAGCTTCTTTAGTACAGAAGTTGATCTGGACTATCAGTATATTTGAGGCCAACCACATGTGTTCTTCCTCCAACCTCTTTCTTTCATCCTTGGGTTCCAATCTTCTTTCTGACTACATTTCCAGTAATGACCCTTGTCTTAAGTTTCAAAGTTGTAAGGGTTATACTACTCTCTCATTCTCGCTCTGAGAATAGCATTGCATTCCACCCTCTTTCTGGAAAAGGGTTCTGCCCTTGAATAAAAGGCAAACTTGAATACTATTGAGTCATGATAAATGGTGAAACTTAAGCCCACAAGACTTTATCTTTGAACATATTTTTACCCTGACATCTTGAAAGTATTACATGATGCAATTATCTCCACAAGTTTTTTTTAAACTATTTTTCCATCCCAAACGTACCATTCCAAATGAGACCTCAATTTATTACCATCATCATCCTCATCCTTTCGTAAGCTCCTATTGACTAAGGTGCTTCAAAGATATTGTTAACACTGAAAAGTGTAACACGGATCTTGGTCACGGAGAGGTTAAGAGTCTATATGGGGAAAGTGTACAAGTGCCAAAAGATTATGAACCCAGGTAAAATTTACTGTGTGGCTTATAATTGCAACAGGTAATAAATGCTACATGCAGAATAAAGAATGGGTTTGAAGAGTCTTAAAAAATGAGTAAGATTGAGACAAGAAAAGTGAGTGTATCAGAGCATCCTCAAAAGGATATATGTAATGAGCACACATTGCGGAATCTGGAAGGCACATGACACGTCTGAGAAATAAGAGTAGGATGATTTGGTCACTGTGAGAAATTTTAATATGGAATCACTTTTCCATCTAGTAAAAACTACAGAGTTCATAAGAGAAGAGGAAAAGAACCCAAACATCAACAAAAAACACGGTACAGATGATGGCTATTAGGCAAATATTCTTGCTGTAAACTAGTATTCCTTTTGTATGTTTTTCTTCTTTCCCCTTCCTTTTTAATGGGGACCTAATGTTCCGAGAATCCATTTGACTTTGGCAAGCTGTATGAGACACCAAGCAAGAGCATGTTTATGATGCTTACATGAAACAAATAAATAGAAAGTGAAAAAACAAACATACAACAAGCTAGAATGATTGTCACCTGAAGAATCCAGAAACTGAGAAGAGCCTGGCTGGTGTACCCTATGTGAAATGGGTGTCAGTGTCTCCAGAAGACCCCTGCTCCTGCTGCACAGGCTAGCTTTGTTCTATCTCATGAAATAGCCAAGCTCTGTGGTATACTCATTCTTTTTCTTTTTCTCTTCAAAAGTTAAAACAAACAGGAGAGATCAGATGAGGATCATAACAGGAAGAATGTGGGTGTGGGAGTTGTGAGAAATAAGTGCCTGGGGCCTGAGTTGGTTCTCCCTTGGATGACTAGAAATCACACTGTGGCTGGATGACCAGAAAGTACACCAAAGACTTTGAGTAAAATCTACAGGCCAGGCCCATAGAAACAGTATTCTGCAAAGATGAATCCAATCATCACTTACTCATATTTGCCAAAACAGTCAGCCAGGAGAAGAACGTCCCTCTCCCCTGAGGCCCTGCTTCTTTCTCCCAGGATGTAGCATTGCCTATTAGGACCATTGGGATTGCCGCAGACATATCCTGACAGCTGCAGAAGATTTTGGTAACAGCCCTAATTCCACTTTCCCTTCCATCTGTCTGCAGATGGTTTAAATTTGACCCCTCAGGAAAAAAAAGAAAAAAGTATCCTACCAAGAGGTAATTACTATGCTTGTAGATTTCACATCAAAAAAAAAAAAAAAAGACAGGATTGTGATTTGCAGGAGTCTTCTAATTGTAGATTATGTTGGGAGTTTGACACTCATTCTGAGTGTGGAGGTTTTGACACTATTTGGATTTAGATTGCTAATATTTCGTGTAGATTTATTCAAACTGTCAATCATAACAACATAGAAAATAATCAGAAATGTCAGCCAGAATGCTGAAGGAAGTCAGTCCTTTCAAAACTATTAGAATTGCTTTTATTTTTCAAAATATCTTTCAACTACAACAGGATGATACAACACCAGAATGTTTCTGTTTATTATATGCCATCTGGATTTCCTTTATTAATTATAGAATTTTTCTAAAAATTGCAAAACTATTTAAAGGTATTATTTTAAATTTTTTAAAAATTTTTTGAAGGAGATTATCTTGGTGTGAAAAACATCACCGAGATAATTTAGGAGAAATAAAAATGTAAATAAAGTCCTAGAATATTTCAAAGAATTATAGACTCTTAGAATCTCTATGACCTTAAAGTTCTCTGGTCCAAGCCTCTCCTTTGCTAAGTGGAGAACTCAGGTGCAGGGAGAGTTGACATGCCCTAAGCCACTCATTTTGCTTACCACTGAGCCAGAAGGAGATGCCACCTCTCCTGATGCCCAGTTCTGTACTCCTTCCACCAAATTTCTCCTGAGATGTCCCTTTGACACATATGTCACACATAAGTCATTCTTTTAAAATAAGTCAATTTTTCAGATGAACAGATAAAGGAGATGTGATACATATATACAATGGAATACTACTCGGCCATACAAAAGAATGAAATAATGCCATTTGCAGCAACACGGATGCGACTAGAGATTATCATACCAAGTGAAGTAAGTCAGAAAGAGTAAGACAAATACCATATGATATCACTTATATGTGGAATCTAAAATATGGCACAAATGAACTTATCTACAAAACAGAAACTGACTCATAGACATAGAGAACAGACTTGTGGTTGCCAAGGGGGGCTGGGGAGGGAGAGGGATGGACTGGGAGTTTAGGGTTGGTAGATGCAAACTATTACATTAAAATGGATAAACAACAAGTTCCTGATGTATAGCACAGAGAACTACTTTCAATATCCTATGACAAACCATAATGGAAAAGAGTATTAAAAAAGAATGCACATATGTGTATAAGTGAGTCACTTTGCTGTACAGCAGAGTGGCACAACATTGTAAATCAACTATACTTCAATAAAAAAATAAAAATAAGTCAATTTTTTGTAATTATTTCATTAATCTTCAAATAAAAATCTCTGAAATAGAAGGAATTTCATTTTTAACATATTAAAGCCATATTTTAGGGTACTGGCTTTGTGAACAGTGTTGTAGAGCCTACAAAGAAAAGACATGGTTCCTTATGTCAAGAAGCATGTCATTCTTTGGGGAAATCATTTTGGGAAATCAAGGTCTAGGCACGTGAAACTGTAGGACTCTAAGTCTGTATATGAGGGAAAATGAATGGCACAGAAGATACAGAAGAAAATAAGGCTTTTCCTTGGCTTTCAACAGGTGCTCTGTGAATACTTGCTGGGTTGCACTGAGTGTTTTCACTTGGAGAACAGCTTCTCTCTGGGAAGAGGAGGGGTCAAGACAACATTGTCAATAAAAATTCTGTAGACTTGGGTTTAATTATGCAGATTTTAAAAATATATTTAAATGTAAAATGAGTCTGGAAAGACATTTGAGTGTTATGTATTTATTCTAAAAACATTATGTTAAAAGTACAGATTACATTAATATGTGAGAAAAAATAATTTAAAATATTATTTCCTTTAAATAATTTTCTAAGTATTTTATCAGTAGCTTTCTGATCTGTGATGATGATTTTATGTGTCAATTTGAATAGGCCATGATACTCAGATATTTGGTCAAACACTAGTCTAGACATTGCTGTGAAGGTAGTTTTTAGGTAAGTTTAACATTCAAATCAGTAGACCGTGAGTAAAGCAGATTAGCCTAATATGGGTAGGTCTCATGCAATCAGTTGAAATAAATGTTTCTTGCATTAAGCAACTGAGGTTGGATGATTGTAATCACAGCCTAATTTTCCTCTCCTTTCTAAAATAAAAATAGGTATTACAAGAAAAAAGAATGACATCCCCCAAAGAAGAGAAAATTCTGCCTGCCGTCCACAACATTAGCTCTTCCCTGGGGTCTCCTACCTGCCAGGCTACTCTGCTGATTTTGGACTTGCACAATGAATGAATGAATGAATGAAAATACACACACATACATATCTTATTGCTTCTGTTTCTCTGGTGAACGATGACTAATAGTACACCATCAACTTACCCATCTAATAAAGTATCATAAAAATTGACTGCTCAAAGGAAGATACATCTCAATGCTTTTACAGAAAGCACAAAAGTGACATGGAGATCAACAGAGAACTATCACTGTGACCATATGATTATTGCCTTGGATTGTGGTGGTTGGAATATTCTTTTGCAGAGGAAAAACTGCTAAGTTCTACCATAAAGGCAGGTAGTCTGGGCTCTAGACTCAGAGATGAATTGTGCCTTGTCTCAGTATTTATTGGCTGTATGTGTTTCGTAAGGCATATAAGCTCTCTGAATCACAGGTTCATCATTTTAAAATTGTAATTTATTTTAAAAATTACATATAATAATAAGTAACTATGTTCCTATCCATAGGAAAAATACTCTATAGTATTTTCATTAATTTTTACTGTATATTTTCTTTCTTCCAAATGTGAAAGGATACTTCATTTGTGGAATCCTTTGGAGAAGTTGTATCATTTCAACTGGATGACTATTATTGAAGAAATATTTCCATGGTTGGCTTATAGGCTTCCTAGGGCCAAATGAGAATCAATATCTTAATATGTGTTCAGCTTTTTGCTCAGTGATTAACATAAGTAAAAGTAATCAATAAATATCTGTTACTGTTCATAGCTGTGGTAGAGAAAATGTTCACCAAACATTTCTTACCCACATTTCTCTGTGTTCTCGCAGCTTGATAGGACCATGTGAATAGTTTGAGCCAATTAGATATAAACAGAAGAAGGAACATGTTTAATTTCCAAAATGAATCCATTTAAAAAAAAAGTAAAAGCTGAAAAGACTAAGTGTTCCAGATGTTGCAGCTTCAAGATGTAAAGAAAGCCTTCCTTATTCTGGGTTCTAGAGAAGCTAGGTGGAGTAGAGGTCCCTTGTCAACCTCTACAGTGAGTGTGAAATAGAAGTTTCTTGCATGAAGCCTCTGAGATTTGATGATTGTAATCTCAGCCTCACTTTCCTATTCTGTTTAAAATGATGATGCACCATGCTTAGCCTTCAATAAGAATAATCAGTGACATTCCCACATAACCAGAGACTCCAAACCACCATTATATTAAGTAAAATATATTGAATTATCTACATAATTTGTACTAAGACAACCTGATGAGGTGATTCAGATTGAAAAGAGTGTTTTAACATTTTGTTTGTTTATACATTTGTTTTTAAAGTTTGACTTTCAGTGAATTTATATACTTTAATTTCCTTTTCTTTTCTACTTCATGTAGACCTTTTAACATTTCTTGTAAAGCCAGTTCAGTGTGATGAACTCCTTTAGTTTTTGCCTGTCTGGGAAACTATTTTCCTTCAGTTCTGAATAATAACCTTGCTAGGTACAGTATTACTGGTTGTTTTTTTTTTTTTCATTTAGGACTTTAATTATATCATGCCACTCCCTCTGGCCTGCAAATATTTTGCTGAAATATCAGCTGATAGGCTTATGTGGATTCCCTTGCATGTGACTAATTGTTTTTCTCTAGCTGTCTTTAAATTCTCTCTTTATGTTTAATTTTGACATTTTAATTATAATTTGTCTTGGTGTGGATCTCTTTAGGTTCATTGTGTTTGGGGGGTCTCTGTGCTCCCTAGACCTGGATATATGCTTTCTTCTCCAGGTTAGGAAGTTTTTCAGCCATTATTTCTTCAAATAATTTTTCTACCCTTTCTTTCTCTCTCTTGTCCTTCTGAGATCCATATAATGCAAATTTGTCCCATAGGTCCTTTAAACAATCTTTATTTTAAAAGAAATTTGTTTTCTATTTTGATTGGGTAATTTCCACTATTCTGTCTGCCAGATCACTGATCCATTCTTCTGTACCATCTAATCTGCTATTGAGTCCCTCTACTGTATTTTTTCTTTCAGTGTTTATATTCTGACTAGTTCTTTCTTATGTTTTCTCTTTGTTGAAGTTCTCACTGTGTTTCCTCATTCGTCTCCTAAATTCAGTGAGCATCTATTTTAACCATTGTGAACTCTATATCTGGTAAATTATTTTTTTATCTCCATCACATTAGGTATTTTTCCTGGGGTTTTATTTTGTTCTTTCATTTGGAATATACTCCTCTGCCTCATCATTTTGTTTGACTTTCTGTGTTTGTTTTCATATGGACAAAACAGATGCCTCTCTCAATCTTGAAGGCATGGCTTGTGTCAGAGTGTCCCTTGTGCAGACTGTGTGTACCAGGCAGTTTTGGCAGGCCGACTAGGGCTGAAGCAGGCACATGTGGACCATGGAGTCCTGGGGCACACTGTGATGGGGCTGCCCCAGTAGGAGAGCTGGAGTTGGAGTGGGCATGGGCAGGGAGCCCAGGATATTCCAAACTGGTGCTCACTTGGGGAGATGGCTGTAGTCTTCTGAGGTTCAGGATTCTGGGGGCACACTGGCACTGCCTTAGCTGGTCAGTTAGAACACCTGGATTGTATTCCCACCTGAGCTATCAAGGTGGAAGGGGAATGTCAAAAGTCGTGGTGCTTTTGGGTACTTCCTACCTCAGAGATAGTCTCATCACTTCCCCACCCATTTAGCAGATGCTCTAAGGTTAGTAAATGAATATCCTTGATGCATAGACTAGGTGCCCTTTAAACCACTATTTTTTGTTTTTTTGTTTATTTATGTTACTTTATTTTATTTGCTGTGCCCCAGGTTGGGCAAGTCTGCACATGGGTCCCTCAGTGATAGCCCTTCCTACTGCACGTTGCCACATCAGGGGTGGGATTTCCATAGATACTGTGTCTGTGACTCATCTGTCCCTCTTTATGTGGTCCTTCTATCATTTAATGTGCAAAAGCTGTTCAACCAACCCTCAGTTCTTCTTCAGGATGAATTGCTCTATATGCAGGTATAGGTTCAGTGTGTCTGTAGGAGAGGTTAGTTCAAGATCTTCCTAATTTGCCATTTTGGACTGGACCAATTATGTTATTTTTTCATCTACTTTACCCAACTATGTAGTCAGGAACTGGTAATATAACCAAAGGATGGATTCAATAGGCCCACTTTGAGATAGAGGTTTGGCCAAAGTCTATTTACCAGCCACCTTCCATAAGCTTCAGTGAACCATAGTCGCATCTCAGGTCCACAGGGATTAAGGTCAACTCAGAGTCAGTGTCTGGGATTTTTCCCCTTCTCCAGTGCAGAGTCACTGGCAAAATGACTATATACCATATCAGGGGATGTTTAGAGGATGATTTACAGTCTGTACACATAATGGTTACAAGGCCCTCCTCAAGAGGGCCAACTGAGTTACTCCATTAAATCCTGTATCCAATGATATAGCCTATCTAACTTTCTATTCCACCTCCTTAGTCTAACATGCTCAGGATCCATTCATGTATATGCTTCTCAGCTTCCAAATGGTAAATATGAGCAAGTTCTTTCAATCTCTGTGATGTGTAAGCTGTCTTCTCCCAAGATAATTAGTGATTCTCCCCTGGGTCTTATTGGAAACTGACTCTCATTTTTGAAGTATGATGTGGGTATTTTATGAAAGACGGTTAGTTTCCTCCAAAAGAGGAAGGGAGTTGTTTGAACTGGAAAGTGAATTTTGGGACTCAATTATGGGATTTATTTAATTATGGGGGCCCAGGTTTTCCAGCTTCCTCTGAGAACACTCAAATATTTCTGCCCACGTCTAAGGGAATCATTCCTTCCTCATTAAGAAAATTGGTAAAGTTGTCTGTCCAACTTGCTTTAAAATTCTCCAGACTGTACCATAAGACTTTGATTCTGATCTTCAGCTGTGTCTACAATTGAATTAAAAAATCCATTAAATGCTGTTATGAAGTTCTCTGGTTTTCTACCAGTTTTGAGCTAAAAGTTCAAAACTTTGAGTTAACCTTTTTTTTACAGGCTTTCGATGCCATTTCATATACTGTTCTATCCCTTACAATATTTATAACAATTATTGCTGCCACAGTGGACGAGTTCAGCAGATTACTTAGTTCTTAGAGCCCTGATACTTCAAATGGATTTGTTGACACTGCATACCATGGATTACTAAAATTCTCCTTTTTGCCTGCAAGGGGGTCATTCCTACATTCATGCTCTAACATATGAGCAACTCTATGCCACATAATTTCTTGAGGATTTTTTTCCTAGGACCATTCCTTATAGGCAAAAGTGTGTCTGCCACATTTCAACCAGGTAAATGGAAATCACTCTGAATACTCAAAGTAGCAAATTCAATGCAGGATATTAGTTTCACAGTGATGGAAAAGCTAAGGGGATGGTGAAGTGAACCAGAGATTAGTAACATCAGGAAGCTGCTTCCACCTATAAGTGAGGACACATATTAAGAGAGCCTGAGGCCAGGGTATCTAGCATTAGCTGGGA
Source organism: Delphinus delphis (assembly GCF_949987515.2). Lineage (NCBI taxonomy): Eukaryota > Metazoa > Chordata > Mammalia > Artiodactyla > Delphinidae > Delphinus > Delphinus delphis. The sequence continues at coordinate 39,501,409 of NC_082686.1, forward strand.
GTATAGCAGGAATAGAGGCTACAGAGAAGCCATAGTCATCCCTGGAGATATAACTACTGCCACAGATGTTGTTCAAAGTAGAAAAGGAGAAATATCCCAGCCTCTCCCTGACTCCTGGTCTCATCCCTCAATCTCCTGCCATTGCTGGGAGTCAATCCTCCTGTGATACTGAGGGAAACACTGGAAAGTTTAGGGAGAGATCTGAGAGCAAACAGTCCCTGGATCTACAAATAAATAAAAGTCGTTGCTCTTTCCAGAACAGAGTGGTTTACTAAGGAGGAGAAACAATTTCCCTCTCCACCTTGGAGTGAACTGTTCTGGTTACATTGAGCAGCTACCACTGTGTAATGAGGAGAGCATCAGGCACCATGTGCATAATCTACCTAGAATAAAGCTATTACAAGAAGAAAATGGACCAACTATGCATTAGGACATTTACCAGGAGAAAGAAATTGAGGAGAAACAAGCATTTACTTTTCAAAAATAAAGGAAAGAAGATTTGGTCAAGTTGCTGATAAAAGACAATGTGATAGAGACTCAAACATACAGTACAGCCAGACCAAGGAGGTTGAGGATGTTTTTAGAACACAGGAACTGTATCCATTTAACTAGCTTTTTATCCCACATGAGAGATGGCATTGTGAGGAGGTAGTAAGTGTTTTTAGATTATGGTGATAATTGTTCTTCCTGATGAAATGGTGAAAGACTGTAGGTAATTACATGGAATTTGGATGCAAGGAAATTAAGTGGTCAGCACACATTAATTGAGGCTGGGGTCTGAGGACAAGATGATGGAGTAGAAGGACCTGAGTGCACCTTCTCTCACAAAAACACCAAAATCACAACAAACTGATGAACAACCATTAGCGAAAAAGACTGGAACCTACCAAAAAAGTTATTCTACTTCGAAAGACAAGGAAGCCACAGTGAGACAGTAGGAGGGGCGCATTAACAATACAATTAAATCTCATACGGGCAGTGTAGGCAATCCACAAACCGGAAAATAATTATACCGCAGAGGTTATCCCACAGGAGTGACAGTTCTAAGCCCCATGTCAGGCTCCCCAGGAGTCTGGAATCGGGAAGAGGAGTCCCCAGAGCATTTGTCTTTGAATGCCAGTGGGACTTGATCACAAGAATTCCATAGGACTGGGGGAAACAGAAACACCACTCTTGGAGGGCACACACAAGGTCTTATGCACACTGAGACCCAGGGGAAAAAGCAGTGACTTCATAGGAGCCTCTTCCAGACCAACCTTCTGGACTTGGAGAGTCTCCTAGGGTGGCTGTGGCTCACTGAGCAGAAAAGGACAGTGGTGGCAGAGGTACTAGGGAGTACTCATTGTCATGAGCTGTCCTGGAGGCCGCCATTTTGATGCCAAGATCTGACCCCATCCAACAGCCCTTAGGTTCCAGTGCTGGGATGCCTCAGGCCAAACAACCAACAGGGCAGGAATACAGCCCCACCCATCAACAGACAGGCTGCTTAAAGTTGTCCTGAAACCACAACCACCTCTAAATACACTCCTTGACATGACACTGCCCACTACAGGGAAAAGACCCATGTTCACCCACCAGTGGGCAGGAACCAGTCCCTCCCACCAGGAAGCCTGCACAACCTTATTAGACCAGTGTCAACCACCAGGGGAGCAGACACCAGAGCAAGAGGAACTACAATCCTGCAGCCTATGGGACTGAAAACACAGAAAGTTAGACAAGATAATATGGCAGAGGAATATGTTCTAGACAAAGGAACAAGTTAAAACCCCAGAAGAACAACTAAGTGAAGTGGAGATAAGCAATCATCTGGAAAAAGAATGCAGAGTGATTATAGTAAAAATGACCCAAGATCTCAGAAAAAAGAATGGAGGCACAGATTGAGAAGATACAAGAAATGTTAAACAAAGAGATAGAATATATAAAAAACAAACAGAGATGAACAATACAATAACTGAAATGAAAAATACACTAGAAGGAATCAATAGCAAAATCAATGAGTCAGAAGAACAGACAAGTGAGCTGAAAGACAGAATGGTGGAAATCACTGCCATGGAACAGAATAAAGAAAAAAGGATGAAAAGAAATGGGGAAAGTTTAAAGGACCTCTGGGACAACATAAAATGCACCCATATCTGCATTATAGGGGTGCCAGAAGGAGAAGAGAGAGAGAAAGGACCTGAGAAAAAATTTGAAGAGATAATAGCTGAAAACTTCCCTAAAATGGTAAAGGAAACATTCACCCAAGTCCAGGAAGCAAAGAGAGCCCCATGCAAGATAAACCCAAGGAGAAACACACCAAGACACATATTAATCAAACTGACAAACATTAAAGACAAAGAGAAAATATTAAAGACAACAAGGGAAAAACAATAAATAACATACAAGGGAATCCCTATATGGTTATCAGCTGATTTTCAGCAGAAACTCGGCAGGTCAGAAGGGAGTGGCACAATATATTTAAAGTGATGAAAGGGAAAAGCCTACAACCAAGAAGGCTCTCATTCAGATTTGATGGAGAAATCAAAAGTTTTACAGACAAGCAAACGCTAAGAGAATTCAGCACCACCAAACCAGCTTTACAACAAAGGCTAAAGGAACTACTCTAGGCAGAAAAGAAAAGGTCCCCACTAGAAACAAGAAAATTATGAATGGGAAAGCTCACTGGTAAGAGCAAACATACAGTGAAGGTATGAAATCATCCACACACAAATACGATATCATAACCAACACTGATGAAAAGAGGAGAGTAAAAATGAAGGATATTGGAAATTCATTTGAAGTTAAGAGACCAGCAACTTAAAACAATCTTGTATATATAGACTGCTATATCAAAACCACTTGGGAACCACAAACCAAAAATCTACAATAGATATACACACAAAAAAGAAAAAGGAATCCAAACACAACACTAAAGATAGCCATCAAATCATAAAAGAAGAGAACAAAAGAGGAAGGGAAGAAAAGAGACCTACAGAAACAGATAAAAAAAAAAGATTTTTAAATGTCAACAAGAACATATATGTCAGTAATTACCTTAAATGTAAATGGATTAATTGTTCCAACCAAAGACACAGACTGGCTGAATAGATAAAAAAAGAAGACCGATATAATATACTGTCTACAAGAGACCCACTCCAGATCTAGGGACACATAAAGACTGAAAATGAGGGGATGGAAAAAGTTATTCCATGCAAATGGAAATCAAAAGAAAGCTGGGGTAGCAACACTCATATCAGACAAAATAGACTTTAAAATAAAGAATGTTACAAGAGTCAAGGAAGGACACTACATAATGATCAAAGGATCAATCCAAGAACAACATAAAACAATTGTTAAATATATATGCACCCAGCATAGGAACACCTCAATATATAAGGCAAATGCTAACAGCTGTAAAAAGAGAAACTGACAGTAACAAAATAATAGTGGGGGACTTTAACACCCTACTTATATCAATGGGCAGATTATACAGACAGAAAATCAATAAGGAAACACAGGCCTTACATGACAGATTAGATCATATGGACTTAATTGATATTTATAGAGCATTCCATCTGAAAGCAGCAGAAAACATATTCTTTTCAAGTACACATGGAACATTCTCCAGGACAGATCACATGCTGGGCTATAAAGCAAGCCTTGATAAATTTAAGAAAATTGAAATCATATCAGGCATCTTTTCCAACCACAAGCTACAAGATTAGAAATCAACTACAAGAAAAAAACTAAAAAACACAAACACGTGGAGGCTAAACAATATGCTACTGAACAACCAATAGATCACTGAAGAAATCAAAGAGGAAATCAAAAAATACCTAGAGATAAAAGAAAATGAAAGCACAATGATCCAAAACCTATGGCACACAGCAAAAGCAGTTCTAAAAGTGAAGTTGATAGCAATATAATCTTACTTCAGGAATTAAGAAAGTAAACAACCAAACCTTACACCTAAGGCAGCTAGAGAAAGGAGAACAAACAAAACCCAAAGTTAGCAGAAGGAAAGAAATTATAAAGGTCAGAGGAGAAATAAATGAAATAGAGATGAATAAAACAATATAAAAGATCAAGGAAACTAAAAGGTGGTTCTTTGAAAAGATAAACAAAACTGATAAACCTTTAGCCACACTCATCAAGAAAAAAAGAGAGAGGGCTCAAATCAATAAAATTAGAAATGAAAAAGGAGAAGTTACAATGGACACTGGAGAAATACAATAGCTCATAAGAGACTACTACAAGCAACTATTTGCCAATCAAATGGACAACCTAGAGAAATAGACAAATTCTTAGAAAGGTACAATCTCCCAAAACTGAACCAGGAAGAAATAGGAAATATGCAGACCAATCACAAGCACTGAAATTGAAACTGTGATTTAAAAACTCGCAACAAACAAAAGTTCAGGACCAGATGGCTTCACAGGAGAGTCCTATCAAACAGTTAGAGAATACTTAATACCTATCCTTCTCAAACTATTCCAAAGAACTGCAGAGGAAGAAACACTCCCAAACTCCTTCTATGAGACCACCATCACCTTGATACTAAAACCAGATAAAGATACCAAAAAAAAAAAGAAAATTACAGGTCAATATTACTGATGAACATAGATGCAAAAATCCTCAACAAAATACTAACAGAATCCAACAACACATTAAAGGATCATATGCCATGATCAGGTGGGGTTTATCCCAGGGATGCAAGGAGTTTTCAGTATCCACAGATGAATCAGTGTGATACACCACATCAACAAATTGAAGAATAAAAACCATATGATCATCTCAATAGATGCAGAAAAAGCTTTTGACAAATTTCAACACCAATTTATGATAAAAACTCTCCAGAAAGTGGGCAAAGAGGGAACCTACCTCAACATAGTAAAGGCCATATATGACAAACCCACAGCAAGTATCATACTCAATGGTGAAAAATTGAAAGCATTTCCTCTAAGATCAGGAACAAGACAAAAATGTCCATTCTCACCACTATTATTCAACAGAGTTTTAGAAATTCTAGCCACAGCAATCAGAGAAGAAAAAGAAATAACAGGAATCCAAATTGAAAAAGAAGAAGTATTAACTGTCACTGTTCGCAGATGACATGATACTATACATAGAAAACCCTAAAGATGCTACCAGAAAACTACTAGAGCTCAGCAATGAATTTCATAAATTTGCATGATACAGCATTAACACACAAAAATCTGTTACATTTCTATACACTAACAACAAAAGATCAGAAAGAGAAATTAAGGAAACAATTCCATATACCATCACATCAAAAAGAAGAAAATACCTAGGAATAAACCTACCTAAGGAGGCAAAAGACCCATACTCTGAAAACCATAAGACATTGCTGAAAGAAATTGAAGATGACACAAACAGATGGAAAGATATACCATGTTCTTGGATTGGAAGAATTAATATTGTCAAAATGACTATATTATCCAAGGTAATATACAGATACAATGCAATCCCTATCAAATTACCAATGGCATATTTTGCAGATCTAGAACAAAAAAATCTTAAAATTTGTATGGAAACACAAAAGATGCCGTATAGTCAAAGCAATCTTGAGAAAGAAAAACACAGATGGAGGGATCAGTCTCCCTGACTTCATATACTATACTATAAAGCTACAGTAGTGAAAGCAGTATGGTACAGGTACAAAGTGAGTCTTATAGACAGTAAAACAGAATAGAAAGCCCAGAAATAAACCCACACACCTATGGTCCATAAATCTACGACAAAGGAAGTGAGAATATACAATGAAGAAAAGACAGTCTCTTCAATAAGTGGTGCTGGGAAAACTGGACAGCTATATGTAATAGAATGAAATTGGAACATTCTTTAAAACCATATACAAAAATAAACTTAAAATGGATTAATGACCTAAATGAAAGACCAGATACTATAAAACTCTTAGAGGAAAACATAGGCAAACACTCTTTGACATAAATTGCAGCAATATCTTTTTGAATCCACCTCCTAGAGTAATGAAAATAAAAACAAAAATATACAAATGGGACCTAATTAAACTCAAAAGCTTTTGCACAGCAAAGGAATCCATAAACAAGACGAAAAGACAACCCACAGAATGGGGGAAAATATTTGCAAATGATGCGACCAACAAGGGATTAATCTCCAAAATTTACAAACAGCTCATGTAACTCAATATCAAAAAAAAAACAACCCTATGAAAAAATAAGAAGACCTAAATAGACATTTCTCCAAAGAAGACATACAGATGGCCAAGAGACACATGAAAATATACTCAACATCACTAATTATTAGTGAAATGCAAATCAAAACTACAATGAGATATCACTTCACACCAGTCAGAATGGCCATCATCAAAAAGTCTACAAACAATAAATGATGGAGAGGGTGTGGAGAAAAGAGAACCCTCCTAAACTGTTGATGGGAATGTAAACTGGTACAACCACTATGGAGAACAGTACAGAAGTTCCTTAGAAAACTTAAAATAGAGCTACCATATGATCCAGCAATCCCACTCCTGGGCATGTATCTGGAGAAAAACATGGTTTGAAAGGATACGTGCACCCCAGTGTTCACAGCAGCACTGTTTACAATAGCCAAGACATGGAAGCAACCTAAATATCTATCGACAGATGAATAGATAAAGAAGATGTAGAACATATATACAAAGAAATATTACTCAGCCATTAAAAAGAATGAATAATGCCATTTTCAGCAACATGGATGGACTTGGAGATTGCCATACTAAGTGAAGTAAGTCAGACAGAGAAAGACAAATATTGTATGATATCCTTTATATGTGGAATCTGAAAATAAAGGTACAAATGAACTTATTTACAAAACAGAAATAGACCCAAAGACATAGAAAACAAACTTATGGTTACCAAAGGGGAAGGATGCAGAGGGATAAATGAGGAGTCTGGGATTAACATATACACACTACTATATATAAAATAGGTAACCAACAAGGACCTACTGTATAACACAGGGAACTCTACGCATATAGGTAATAACCTATATGGGAAAAGAATCTGAAAAAGAATAGATGTATGTATATGTATAACTAAATCACTTCGCTGTACACCTGAAATTAACACAACATTGTAAATCAACTATGCTCTAGTATAAAATAATTTTAAATGTGTTTATTGAAATTTATTTTATTATTAATTTTCCAGTGGAAGTCATAGAAACCAACATGGATTGTTAAAATTTGGTTGGACACCCCATAAAAGATTTTTTTAAAAAAACTAAATAGAACTAAATAAGTAGGGGCAAGGCTGGATAACCTGTTTGTCTTTAGTGCTGTATGTCTGTAACATTATCTTCTGTATTAGATATAATTATTTATAGGAATGCTGTAAATTTTTTTTTTAACTCTACATTTCTATTTTGCAACCATTGAGTAATTCAATCCTGCGCACTGAATGCATGGGATGAACAAAAATTCTAAATTATACACAGGTTTGAACATTGGCTCCTTGAAGGACAAGCTATGATAAAAATATAAATTCCAGGATGTCAAATTCCTAAGGGAATTGTGTCTCTCCTGCTTTTTTCCTGTTAAGATTACATAAACACCGATGGCCTTTGTCGCAAAGAGATTTGGAATTTTCCTTTGTTCCACTGTGTGCAACATTGTCATTACTGAATTTTTATAGTCTAGTCTTCCACTGACATCTGAAGAAGTGGTCAAATAAACTTTTCCAATTAGATTATTCTTTCCAAAATTTTCTTGCCCCAGGAAAATATTAATGCTGATGTCTAAATAGGATATAGCAGTATATTTTTTAAAAATACATGTAGAATCAGAGAACTTTTAGAGCTAGAAGATGTCTTAGAGGTATTCTAGTTTTGTTTTCCCTATTTCATAGATGAGGAAACACAACAAGGATATTCAGTAATTCTTCCAGAAGTACATAGGCTTTTAGTGACAGTCAGGTCAGGAATACACTTTTTTCAGATAATCTAAGAAAGCATTCTTTCGGTAATATTTCATTGCACGGTAAGACTTCATTTTGGGGAGAGCATGTGATGTGGTTCTTCTTTGTGATCATGAAGAGTTGCAAACAACACATAGACTTTTTTATTCTTGAAGAAAAATAAGACTGGCTTATCCAGGGTGTAACTCGTTCCTCACTATTCTCAGCTTCAGGTTATTTGCACATAAATTCTTCAGTTCAGAGTCATCTTACAAACTGTTTTTCTCTTGTTTGTCTATGTTGAATTCCTTCCAAAATTTTCAGCTTTCACTTCTGCCTTCCTCTCTCAACCTGAAGCCTTTTTTAAACTCGGCTCTTCAAGATAGAACTCTCTTATCATCTTTGAATTTATAATTTAATGTACTACAACAGACAAGAACTGGAAGTTAAAAATACAAAGCCAAGACAGCCCAGAAATAAACGCACATACTTATAGTCAATTAATCTATGACAAAAGAGGCATGAATGAATATACAATGGAGAAAAGACAGTCTCTCCAATAAGTGGTGCTGGGAAAACTGGACAGCTACATGTAAAAGAGTAAAGTTAGAACATTCTCTGACACCATACACAAAAATAAACTCAAAATGGATTAAAGACCTAAATGTAAGACTGGAAACCCTAAAACTCCTAGAGGAAAACATAGGCAGAACACTCTTTGACATAAATCGTAGCAATATTTTTTTGGATCTGTCTCCTAAAGCAAGGGAACTAAAAGCAAAAATAAACAAATGGGACCTAATTAAACATAAAAGCTTTTGCACAGCAAAGGAAACCATCAACAAAAGGAACCATCAGTTTTCTCCTACTGAATAGGAGAACATATCTGCAAATGACATGACTAATAAGGGGTTTATATCCAAAATACATAAACAGCTCATACAATTCAACATCACAAAAAAAAAAAAAAAATCCAGTTAAAAAAAGGGCAGAAGACATGAATAGATATTTTTCCAAAGAGGAAATGCAGATGAACAACAGGCACATTAAATGACTCAATATCACTAATCATCAGGGAAACACAACCAAAACCACAATAAGATATCACCTCATACCTGTCAGAATGGCTGTCACCAAATATCAAACAACAAATTTTGGTAAGGATGTGGAGAAAAGGGAACCCTTGTACACTGTTGGTGGGAATGTAAATTGGTACAGCCACTATGAAAACAGTATGGAGGATTCTAAAAACACTAAAAGTAGGACTACAATATGACCCAGAAATTCCACTTCTGGGTATATATCTGAAAAAAACAAAAACACTAATTTGAAAAGATACATGGGGTCTTCCCTGGTGGCACAGGGGTTAAGAATCTGCCTGCCAATGCAGGGGACATGGGTTTGAGCCTTGGTCCGGGAAGATCCCACATGCCATGGAGCAACTAAGCCGGCGAGCCACAACTACTGAAGCCCACGAGCCACAACTACTGAAGCCCATGTGTCTAGAGCCCATGCTTCGCAACAAGAGAAGCTACCACAATGAGAAACCCGCATACCACAACGAAGAGTAGCCCTGGTCACCACAACTTAGAGAAAGTCTGCGCACAGCAACAAAGACCCAACACAGCCAAAAATAAATAAAATAAATAAATTTACATTAAAAAAACTTGTAGATTTTTTTTTAAAAAAGAAAAGATACATGCACCCTAATGTTCATAGCAGCATTATTTACAATTGCCAAGATATGGAAGCAACCTAAGTGTCCATTAGCAGATGAATGGTTAAAGAAAATGTGGTAAATACACACAATGGAATACTACTCAGCCATAAAAAAGAATGAAATTTTGCTATGTGCAACAACAAGGATGGACTTGGAGGATATTATGCTAAGTGAAATTAGTCAGAAATAGAAAGAAAACTACTGTATGATATCACTTATACGTGGAATCTAAAAAATACAACAAATAGTGAATATAACAAAATAGAAATAGACCCACAGATATAGAGAACAAACTAGTGGTTACCAGTGGGGAGAAGGAAGGGGGATTGGCCACACAGGAGTAGGGGATTAAGAGATACAAATGATCATGTATAAAGTAAGCTGCAAGAATATATTGTACAACAGGGACACTATAGCCAATATTTTATAGTAACTATAAATGGAGTATAGCCTTTAAAAATTGTGAATCATTATATTCTACACCTGAAACATATAATACTGTACATCAACTATACTTCAATTAAAAAATATAAGCAGTTGAAAACCACCCCGCTACACAGGAACATGAGAAGTAGAGAATTAAATGTTTGCGAGTTCTCAATCCGTGGCATTTCAGGAGCAAAAACAGACACAGCCTCTGACTCGGGAGAGGGCATTTACCTGAAAGCCTGCCGTTTCCTCCTCATGCTTTGGATTGTATCCTCAGGCAAGATTATGTTGCAGAATCACATCTGCATCTTGAGATCATACCTTCAAACGCACCAGCACAACTCCTTCACCTGCTCCCACTGCATCCAGAGAAAGAAGGACCTTGAAATGCTGAAAATGCCAACCTCTCCAGTCTTTTGTCTCAGGAGAAATTCAGGAACAATGAGCTCCTATATGAAGACCAAATTGTGATTTGTTTTCTTTCCTGTCTGCATGTGCTCTCCTCTTACACAGACACCCAAAATTTCTGCTACAGCATGAAATCTGTTGGTTGCACTGACCTGCCCCTTCCAAACACGTGCGGAGCATGTTCTGTTACCCGCCCTTGGACCAATGCCTGGACGCAACTCTCACAGATATACCCAGTAGCCCCCGTGCTTAATCCTGGCCTTAGCTTAGAATCACCTGGAGCACTTAATTAAAATAGCATTGATGTTTCCACCCAGATCAATAGACCGACTCTGAGGGGGAGGCACAGGTGATGTTATTTCTCAATACTCCTCATGTGATCCTAATGGACGGGAACCACTTAGCTAAGCATTCCTTTTAAAGCTTTAAAGTGTGTGCAAAATCCCTTAAGGATAAGGGGACCCAATCTAAGACGTTATGTTCCTGCAAGTTTGCACTGGGGCCCATGAAATGACATCTTTAACAAGTATTTTGTTGCTGATGCTGTCCAGCAGACTCATTTTCAGCAGCACTGAGTTTGAGGTGTCACACAGCCCACCTGAGTCCTCTGCATGCTGTGAAGCTTTGGGAAGGGAACATCCCGAACATCGGGCTCCCCTGAGCCAATTCCTAGCGTCTGAGCTCATCCTGGAATCGGCGTGGCTGTGTTGTCACCTAGAGCACAGGCAGTGGCCATGGAGAGAATCACATGGTGCTTCAGAGTTGTGTAAAAGGTTCCCCTCAGAATTCTACCCAATGCCTCGAGTCCTTTAGCCCCCTGTCTCCTCAGGGCCCACTTGATTCACAGGGCAATCCATGGTGTGAGCACCTGTCCACAGGTGAGCAGAGCCTCCATCCCCAGGAGGCCTGAGGCATGAAAGTGTTTACATCACAGCTTTGCCTGAAAATAAACCAAAGACAGCAATAGAGGATAGATTAGCATTTTATGTTTGGAATGGAGAGAAACGCTTCCAAATGATGCCATGAGTGCACATTTAATGATGCACAGAGGAAGCTATGATACATGCTAAGTAACAAAGGAAATTATAACTGGAAAAAAATGCAAAGCCACACACCAATATCCTGTAAGTAGGACTTCTCTTTACCACGAGGACACGTTGAAGTGGCATGTACACAGTCAGATTTGCCCTGAAGCGAACTAGGCTAAAGCTTCAAGGCCCCTTCCCAAGCCCTGGGATGCATCCCAGCATTCATGTTGACATATGTTTTTGCAAATATTTCAAAAATAAGCTATTTTAACCACAATCATTTCAGAGCACTCTCTTTTTTATTCAGATGGTCCTTATTACACTTTCCCTGCATGGGGTAGTGGGGATTAAGCTAAGGGAAAGTTTAGTTGGTAGACATACACAGTTTGGATTTGGATTGAGTGGGATATATTTATAGCATTCTCAAACATTTCCAGGGGTAGATAAGTAATCATATCCTAGTGTAATGGCTTCTAGGAACACTTCAGCCCCTCACTGTGCTGTTTCAAAAGGGTCTGAGAGCATGTTACTTTATGAACAGGTCCTGTGAAGGTTCCACTACCAAGTATAAGAAGAAGGTACTGGAAAAGGAACATGTTTGAAATCTGGTAATAAAAGCAAGTTGTTTGAAGAGTACTATGTTATACCATACTTGTGTCTTAAGCAGGTAGTTAATACAAATTTACATGATTTTTCTAAGTTTTGTGTTTATGGTATTCATCAGTCTTTCAAAATCTGTTAGCTGTGATTTCTAATTCTAAATAAATATTCACTTTCATACATAATTTAGCATTTGTTTTGTTTCTTTTTCTTTAAAAGTCCCTTATTCTCCAAACTTTTATGTCTCAGGTCCCACAAATCATAGATCAGCCCTTGGGTGAATAACTTCCTGGAGAGAATCCTTTTCGGCTTCAGGACAGCCTGATCCTGGCTCATTCCAGGAGCCAGAACTGAGCCAGGCAGGGGTAGGAAAGACCTATTATGAACTACCAAAGAAGTCAAAACCTCTTTGAGAAGTGCAATAAAAAGATCAACATCAGAAAGGGTTGAATTCTGTTGACAAGTCTAAGAGGCTCATCATGGGGCCAGGAAATGGATGAGTTCAGAAGTTTCACAGGCCCAGATGTACCACAGAGAGCAAGGAGCAGTGGTTGCATCAAAGAACATTTCCATGAAAAACCTGGCATTCCTAAGACTTGTTTTCATGAATGTGCACTGCCGAATAGGAGGGTAGTTTGGCCTATTTCAAATAGTACAGACACTGTGTCCACTGCCAACTGTCAAGGGAAAAAGATTTAACACACACATGACTTCAAGACCACAGCCCCTATGCATTGAAATCACCACTTTGTTTTCCTTGTATGAGTATTTTATCATATATGGTTGACCCTCCATTTAGCATAAATGGAGAAGAAGAAAAGATGTTATGTTGTACACATAAACACACCCAAATTCTAGGGTTCTGGGAGAGGGAGATTTCTCCTGCTCTGTTTTTTGTTTTTGTTTTTAATAGATCTTTACTGGAGCATAATTGCTTCACAATACTGTGTTAGTTTCTGTTGTACAACGAAGTGAATCAGCCATATGCATACGTATGTCCCCATATCCCCTCCCTCTTGAGCCTCCCTCCCACCCTCCTATCCCACTGCTCTAGGTCATCGCAAAGCACCAAGCTGATCTCCCTGTGCTGTGCTTCCGGGATCTAAAAAAAAAAAAAAAGAAAGAAGAATGGTACTGATGAACCTAGTGGCAGGGCAGGAATAATGACATAGACATCGAGAATGAACTTGAGGACACGGTGCGGGGGAGGAAGAAGCTGTGGTGAAGTGAGAGTAGCATTGACACTTCCTGCTGTGTTTTTATGGGATTTGGAGGAAGAAGAAAATGGGAATTATTTCCCTCTTGCACAAGTTTACGTTAATCTGATTTCTGATGCAGAAATTCGACTAGACTTTTTGATTACTCATCATGGTATATCAGTCATGAAATTAGCTGCCCAGTAATTTAGTTCAGGGACCAAAGCTAGTCTGCGGTATAAGCAGTTTAGAAGCCAGGCATCCCATCACCCAGAGTAGGGCATTTATACTCTTTCTTACTTATATTTTATACGTGAATGTGAGCAAACCGTAGGCACTCAATATTAATTTTTTAGTAGATTGAGAAGCCAACTGGTGCAGTGGAAAAGAAGTGATCTTTGAAGTTACACAGACTGAGCATTCAATCCTAATTCTGCTTTGGACAAGTGACCTAAAATCTCTACAACTCAGCTTTCTCATCTGTAATGTGGGAATTAAAAAACCCACCTTGGGGCTTCCCTGGTGGCGCAGTGGTTGAGAGTCCGCCTGCCAATGCAGGGGACATGGGTTCGTGCCCCAGTCCAGGAAGATCCCACATGCGGCAGAGCGGCTGGGCCCGTGAGCCATGGCCGCTGGGCCTGCGCGTCCGGAGCCTGTGCTCCGCAACGGGAGAGGCCGCAGCAGTGAGAGGCCCGCGTACCGCAAAAAAACAAAACAAAACAAAACAACCCACCTTGGAAAGTTGTGTGAGGATTCAATGGAGTGACTGTTGTGTCCTTCTTACAAGTGCCTAGTAAACTGGGGCCATTAGTAATTGATACAGGAAATCATACTCTTCCCAGGAAAGTCTAGTGTTCAACAAGCATATATACATTATCTTGTTTAATCCACATATCTACTTTACAATGCAGAGATTACCATATCTTTTTTTACTGATGAGGAAGAATACTTTTTCCCACATCAAACAACTGACAATTAGAGAGTAAAAAGATCAAAACCAAATCTTGCAATTTCTTAGCTTTCTGACAGAGAACCTGCAAGTTAAGATATTGTGTGTTTTTAAATGATTTATTCCATTACCATTAGTCCTGTCCCAACACACACTCGGTGTGAGAAATGAGAATACTTCATAAACATTAACCTAATTATAAAATAATCAGGTTTAAAATGTAACACTGATTCTTTCAGCAGAGAAAATGAGAGCTCGTCCCTAAAGAGCTAGTGAGTTGACATTTTCAGATGAAAACTATGATAAGATGTCAACAGAAAGAAGCTATGATTCTTCCAACCCATTATCCACTATTTTAATGAGATTTGAGATTGGCCTGAGTAGAAAAATAACCAGGATCCTTCAGACCAGAGGAATATGTTGAATGAATTGATTCCGTATCCCCAAGTTACAAATAATGCTCTACAGTTGCAAAATCTGTCTGAACTCTATTTGGCTTGCAAAAGCCACCTTACTCTAGCTTGTTCTAAAGAATCTTCCCCTTTCTGGCTAGTTTTAGTTCCTCCTACTGTCTCTTTTATTCTAGTTGGCTAAGCGATTATTAAAATATGTTCAGGGCAAATACATTCAGATGTGACGATAGCAAAAACTTTTGGGAACAGTGTGGTGTTCTAAGATTCTATTTGGGGCTTGAATCCTGGCTTTTACTTGTGGCCAAGTGCCCTTAGGCGAGAGCTTCCCTGATCTTTACTCAATTACTCAAATTACTGAGAAATAAGATTAATAAAAAAATCATAGTATTTACCTAGTGGTAAACTATTTACATATTTTACTAGTCTTCATAACTCTATGAAGTAGTTATTTTAAATATCTTCATCTTATGGATGAACACAATGAAATTTAAAAAGGTTAAGGAAATTGTCCAAGGACATACAACTTCTAAGTAACATCACTAAAACTCAAATCCCCATTTTTTAAATATTGCTAACAGCCTCCCAAATAATGCTATCCACATGTTATTTGTGAAAATTCCTTGAGATAAATTCATGTATCGTTCATGGTATATAGAGGACTTTTAGTACCTATCCCTTCCTGTCTCTTTGTATCTACTTTTTGTTTTCTCAAAGCAGTTTACATCTTTTTATTTCACTTGATCTTCATCTGACCAATAGAGAAACTTTGGAAATTTGGGACTAAATGATATCAACAAATTTCCCGTGGAACTGGTCCTAGGACCCAGGGTTTCTCCTTTTACGTTTGCCGTCTTTTCTCCTCTCGAAACCTGTCAAAATCCTGTAAGAAGTAACTTTTATTTTTAACTTCTCTTGAGTCCTCTCTTCCTTTTTAGGCTTTGGCTAGAAAGGCATATGCTTATTTTCATAAATGGATGAATGCCTTGATAAGAACCTGATAATACACACTTAAAGTGATTACTCTGATCTTTGGAATCTTCACGGCAGGATGGCCACTCTCAAGAGGACTTTCCCTCCCCTCGCAATGACAAGCCTTAATGGAATCTGGCCTGAGGAGTGTCTGGGCTGTGTGCAGGGCTGGTGTCAGAGCAAGTGCAAGCTGTTCCCCGAAGCTCAGCCTTTACAACATAGTACAACTCAAACATTCCTTCAAGGCACCGCCCACCTTTTCCAGTGGGAATCTACTGAAATGATTCTCTTGGAAGCAGTGTGGAGGAATGCGGGAAGGGTGTTAAGTAGGTGTTTTCAGAGGAGATAGTGGATGGGTGAGTGGGTGGAGACAAAAGGGGAAAATGACAAGTAAAGATGGAAAAAATAACCACTACTGCCACCAAAATATTCTGCTCAAGGAATGAGGGAGTGCACCTTACAGCTATTAGCACTGGTCAGCATATTTTGCATATTTACATATACCAGGTATTTCCAAACAGCCCTGTGTTTGTTTTAAAATCCCACACAGAGATGTCTGGTAAAGCTGTCACTGTGAAAGAGTTATTTTCTTGGTGATGTTGCAAAACTGCTTTCAAAATTCTGTATATACAACGTAAGAGACAGAAGAGTCACTGTCATTACCCACGTTATAGAGAAATCTGTACTAGTCCATTTACCCACGAGACAACATTCAGAGTGAAACACCCACATTCTAAGGCAAAAAAAAACACCTGGTTGGTTGAAGCCAATTTTTTTATTATTACTTTTGGTTCAATACAAAACGAAAGACAAAACATCACCCAGTGATCCTGGTTAGTCCTGAACCCACCAAAGTGTGATTTTCTTAGTCACTGCTGACTCTCATCTTTGATTTAGGAGTTGATTTTTTTTTATGAAAAATGCTAACACTGGATGGATTTCTCATATAGCCATTTTCTTTTGGAAACATAAAACTCCACAAAACCACACATAGCCCATTTGAAAAAGATTAGGGAACTTCCAGCAGAAGGAATGGGGTAGTTGAAAGCTATATTTTCCTTTTAGCAAGATCCACAAGAAAAGGATAGAGTGTTGTGCTTAAAGGGGAACAGATTTTGTATTTTTTGGCAAGATATTAAATCCTCTGTTGCTATATTTGGCTTCCTGCAAATAGCCTTTAGTACAAGTGCAAAGCAAAGATCAATGCTGGTGTTCTTCATTCAGCCACAGCCAAACTTGGTATGGAAAGTAAAACAGTTGGGCTTAAGTGTTGTTTCTAAGAGATTCTAGTTCATTTATTGATCAACAGCATTCTAGAGTCTAGGTACCTACTTTACACATTAAATGCATCAAAACATGTTTGCTTTCCATAATAGTTTTTCCCCTGCTTAACTGATAACAGATGTAAGGATTCAATCTGGACAGAAATGTAAAAGCCTTACCAACGTAGTCATATATGGATATTTAGTCAAATGTGTATAAGCAGGTCAAATGAGATGCTTGGAGACTTAGGACATCACACGATGGGCATATATTCCCAAAAAAGGAAGCAAAACAATTAAATGGTAGTTGATTGTCCCCAGAGAAAACACACTTCAGCTAGGAAGAATCTGTACCAGATGTCCTGCTCACCACCCCCCTGAGTGCCTGTCTGACATAAAGACAACATAACCCTTTGGATTCGAAGACACTGTAATAACCACATAAATGTTTGAAATAGCAACAAGAATTTCCTTTTTATGCAATTATTTAAGTGAATGTAGATGAATCCTACACAGATGACCATTGCAAACATGGAACACGCCTTGCGAGTTCCAGTGATATATTAAACCCACTTAGATTAAAAGGCTGATAAAAATTAACTGAAATCTGATAGTAATTGTGGTAGGTTAAATAATGCCCACTCAAAATGTTCACTTCCTAACCCCCAGAACCTGTGAATATGTTACCTTACATTTAAGGACTTTTTTAAAATTAAGAACCTTGAGATGGAGAGATTATCCAATGTAATTACAAAGGTCCTTAAAACTTGTAAAAGAGAGGCAAAAGAGAGGGTCAGAGTGATCCCATGTGAGAAGGACTTGACCAGCTGTTGTTGGCTTTGAAGATGGAGGAAGGAGGCCATTAGCCAAGGACTTTAGAAGCTGGAAACACCAAAGGAACAGATTCTCCCTTATATCCAGAAAGAATGCAGCTGACAGTTTGATTATAGCCCACCAAGACTGGTGCTGGATATTTGATTTATAGAGCCATAAGATCGTAAATTTGTATTGTTTTTAGCCATTAAGATTGTGGTAACTTTTTACAGCAACATAGAATACTCATTACACTTGTCTGGTCTAAATATGGCAGACAGTTGAGAAGGCTGTGCCACATTATTTCACCTGTGATGATGAAGGTCTACTAATCGAAATGCTGATTTCCAGGCTTTGCATTTGCACATTACAAATTCATTTAATAAGAAAATAGAAGGCCCCTGTAGAGAAACTCCAGCTTCCTTTAACAATAAGGTCTTGGACTTCTCCTTTCCAGATACACTTCTTCAATCTCAATGAATTGTCAGGAAAGTTTTGTTTCTTCTTCCACACTACTTACAGAAGCTCCATATCAACAAATGTAAAAGCAAAACAACGAAGTACACCTCTCCCAAAGAGTTAATTGATAACTTCAGAAGCATTGTGTTAAAAAAATTCACAAGCCTCCTGCTATTATGTAATTGATATAGCCCATTTCACTTGCTCTTCTATTATAAACACTTGTTTTGTAACCATACAATCCTCACTATAACATATAAATCCCTTGGCTGTAGAAATTAACTTCATTAAAAAAAACTACGGTGGTTTAATTTCTAAAGATATTTGTAATTTGCTTAATTGAATAAGAAGAAAAGAGACAGCTTTAGTTAATTGTCAAGAAATGCAGACGAAACCAAATTGCTACATTAAAATATAAACATTAAGTTCACATTAAGTTATTTATTGAAAAAATTGAAGATGACATTTGTTTTTATTACAAAGTCCTCCATCATCTCATATCATCAACATATAGTTATGAGACCTGCATTTGAAGACTGAATAGAAATACAAAAATGTCTCTTCCTCCAACCCCATGAAAAACAACAACAAAAAATATGATTTTATAATTAGCTTGTGAAGCGAAAAGTTTTATGAATTACATATATTTTGTAAATTAAAAATGACAACAGAGCTAAGATTAGTTAATTTCTCTTTCTGGACATGTAAAATGAAGATAGCATAAAATTGCCCACAAAACTAATAAATCTGGAATTTTTTTGTATTTCAGGGTTGTAAGATAACATTTATATTACAAGTTTTCAGTTCACTTAATCAAGTGACAAATATAAACTTCACCATACTATGAATTTTTTGTTTATAAAAGCTTTCACCTTATCTAGACTTATGTGATGAAAGCAAATTGAATCTATGTTTTCCCTTTCAATATATGCACTTTAAAATACAAAGAATTCACATGAAGACCCTTCCCCATATTGCATATCCAGAAAAATGTATGGAATAGTAATTTTAAATCAGATACAATATCCAAGATTGTAAATAGTCAAGAAATTAAATCAAGTGTGTAAATAATCATTAATTTTTGCCCTAGCCACAGCCTAGAAAAAAATGTACACCTCTATCAGTATCTCTTACCAGTAAGAGATATCATTAGAAAACTTCACATCTTATGCATATACCAAAATAACTAATTAAAGAATCTTGTATTCTAAAAGAGTTATTCTTAGGGCAAAATTTAGTAGTCCAGAAATTGTTAACAAGGAAGCTAATCGATGATGATGCGGCATTTTCTAGGTGTCATTGTTTATTTACACAAAAGAATTGGTAAATTACACTTAACTCAATTATCATTTCTTGAAACTTTAAAAGAAGATTTAGATAATTGTATTGGATCAAATTAATTGGTATTTTCGAGAGAACATTAGTTTGATCAATTATCTGAAACTATAAAAATATTTTTCAAACAGACAATAAAGCACAATGGACAATAAAAGGGATAAGAAAATTATGATATTTTAATTATAATGACTATTTCTATACTTTGGAAAGTGTATAGAGGGAAATTCCCAGCGAGCACTAAAAGAAAAAAACCTACTGAAAATTCTGAAAGTCTGTTCTGTGCCCAATCTCCATGACCAAGTTACCAATTAATTAACATTTTGAAGCTATTAGAACTGAGACTCCCTTGCAGGCCTCACCCGTTCCCCACTCTCCATTTGTGTGTAGTTTACATATCCTTCTTCAACATACATTATTTTTTTTTTTATTTTATTGAAGTATAGTTGATTTACAATGTTGTGTTAATTTCTGTGGTTCAGTGGTACAGCAAAGTGACTCAGTTATACATATATATATTCTTTTTCATGTTCTTTTCCATTATGGTTTATCACAGGATATTGAATATAGTTCCCTGTGCTATACAGTAGGACCTTGTTTTTTATCCACTCTATATATACTAGTTTGCATCTGCTAATCCCAAACTTCCAATCCTTCCTCCTCCCACCCCACCTCTCCCTCAGCAACCACAACTCTGTTCTCTATGTCTGTGAGTCTGTTTCTTCAACATATATTATTAAACTAACTTTTTACCCTGATTTTTCTAAAATGACTTAAATAATAGTTTTAATGCTTAATAATAGATTTGAAGGATTCTAGGGCTATGTTTTTAGAGAATACATTTTAATTTCTCTCTCAAACCACCTTAAATTTTTTGAAAGATATGTCTTTTATCCTGAAAGAGGGAAAAAAAAAAAAACACAACTGAGTCCTTAGGGTCCTGTACATTAAAATTGGCAGGCTGATTTCAGTCTTGGTCTCATAGTTTCAGCTTTTCTGCTGTCCTGTCTGCTGTGAAGATGCTCAATCACAGGAATTTTAACAGCCATCGATACCCCTTTGTAACCACAATGGCTCAAGTGAACCCTTTCCATCTTCAATAACTGACACAGTGTCAACATCTGCTTCCAATGAAGTTGTTTCTTTTTTTCTCAAGTAGAATAAATCTGCTGACTGAGATCATAAAGGGTTGGGGTTTTTTTTCCTCCTCTTTTCATGCAGAACATTTTTTCCACCATATTTTGCAATTTTTTGTCCAAGTTAAAAAAAAATGGGATAACTTCAAAAGAGATGTTTTTATTCTAGGTGCTAAGGAAGCCCAAAATATAATGAAAAAATTAAAACTTTGGTGATTTCATGAAACTGTCACTTTAATTTTGGGGACAATAATACACAGGGTCCTGGATGAATAAAAGTTTGGAACATGTAAGAAAGCTCAAAGTTGGGTCTACATACCACTAAAAGGTTAATTTATTTTCCTTCAGAAACAGCACACTAAAATAGAGATAATTTAGAAATTTATGTTTTATCTTCAACATCTAGTAGAAGGCAAAGATTCTCTTGCAACGATTTCTTACAGAAAAGCACAGTCATAACTATTTGATTGCTACAGAAATGGGTGTGGAAAGTAAACAGAAGTGATGTTTGGGAGCTCAATTTTATGATTTACTTACTCAGCTGATAGGTATTTGTGGTATCTGTCATTTATTGAATGTCTACTATAAGCCAGATGATTGAGTATATATATATGATTTCCAGCCTGCCAGTTAGGTATTATTATCCCACTTTACTCATGAGATAAATAAATGAAACACCAAAACACACATCTAATTATGGCTAAATCAGAATTCAGAAAATGACCTAATGTCCAAGCCAATGTTGTTGTTTTTTTTTTTTTCATTAATTCATTCTGCTTCTCTATTTATCCTCTAGTCGAACTGTAACATAAATACTAGCCTTTTCTACCTCTTAGTACCATTGCCCCATTGACTTAATTTGGCAAACATTACATAACCAAGGGGCACTCAGTAAGGGATAGAATGCAGTTTCTAAAAATATAGTTTCTGATTGCCATTTGTATAATGAATAACGAGCTCCTCAAGGGCACAGTTTATGCCAGTGCCTAGAATTTTTTTTAAAAAAAGGTTTTTACAACGTTGAAGAAATTAATTTCTCAATTATTTGCAAACCACTTGTTATCATTTGCAAAATGTAGAGCAATCCCGGCCATTTTTGCTTAAAATAGTAATGTAAATAACTCTAAGAGGAAAGAGAGAGGAAAAAAGCTAAAGGGGAAAGTTAGGAGGGGACGGTTAACCTTCTTAAGATGAAGCATTGATTTTTACCTTTAGAGGTGCTTTTCAAATAAACAGTGAAAAACCAAATAACCTGTAAAGATCTACCTAATCACTATTTTGTTGTTTCTTATTTCATGATAGTTTAGTGGTTGAAGCATAGATTAGATGTCAAATCAATGAGATGATTTTCTAGGATCTAGCTCACAGATCTTTAGAAAGCTTGAATAAAGCCTAATTTATAAAATAACCAAAGGTGGAGTGGTTGCAAATGAAATTGGGGAGGGAGATGGTAGCCCTCAATAAAGCAGTCTGGAAGCCTCCAAAATTAACAGTATCATTTTGGTGCGAGAAAACCAACCCAGAGAGTGACAGCATTTTAAACTTAAACTCAGAATCATACTAAATTACAACTCATCCTCTTTTATGACTTCGGTGGTAATAGTAATATGATTGTAGCAATGGGATGTGAGACAATTACAGAGACAGGCACTCATCTTTTTTGACTCACATTTTGATCCACTCCTTGTATAGGCAAGGATCCAGTCCCTGCGATGTGCCAAGCAACACCTGGGCCTGTTCTCAATGGGGGATCTCACTCACAAATCTCTCCTGTGTACAGCAGAATTCAGATTCCCAACTTTTCTTGGGTCCTCTGAGCCAAGGAATGTTTTATCAGATAGTTACCAGGAGTGACACAGGGCAAAGTGTCACCCTAAATTCAGGGTGAAGCTATCTAATTGTCAGCTCTCTTGCCTTACATTCAATTCAGTGGAGAGTAAGGAAACGGGCAGAAAGTCAATACGTTTCTTCTCATTATTGGGAAAATCCAATTGAATGATCTGAATGAGTTGGAGTACAAAACTGCTCTAAGAGAAACTGCAAAGGAAGTTAACAGGTTCCAAGGGAAGAGGAGGAAAATAAATATCCCCAGTGAGTCATCCCATGGGAGCTACTGAACACTGGTCTTTGAGAATTCAGGAGGACACAAAGTAAAACAAATTTTATAGATTCATTCAACCTTGTGCTACACAGATTTAGGCAAATTACAAATAATTGTATCAAATCAAATTGTAGATCAAAATGTAGATAATTTAACCAAGCCACTCCCTAGAAATCTAAGTTCATGTCATTAGTAAGTGGAAGATTCCTTATGTTTGGACCTCACATTAGATTAAATGTGTATACTGTGTTAAGAGTAGTCTGGTTAAGAAGCAATATAGTGATGAAAATACAAGAGAGTGTATAGATTCATAACTGATAAGATGCACCAGGAAAGAAGATTATGGCATAAAAATAGAGTTAAGGGAAATATTTGAAAATTATCTGTGAGAACTCTGCCTAGCTAAGCAGAGACTATGTTGCTCTTATATCTAAAATGTTCACACATATGAGATACACTATTTAAGACGGAAAATGTATTTCACTAAACATTTAATTTCACATGGGTGAAGACAGAGATGGGAAAAATTGAGAAACATTTTTAACAAACTAAAACTTCTATATAATACTACCTTTTTGATATGAGCCATCTCTGGAAGCAAATGAAAGAATGGACTTTACATTGAAAGTCCTTAAAATACCAATAACGGCTACTTTTATAAACCTAATCTTTTCCTAATAGCATTTTAATGATAATCCCAACTTTTTCTTATTTAGATCCTGAGGGCCATGTCAAGTTGAATCCTGAGTCCTCAGTAATAAATTTCAGGTAAGTTGTCAATTTATTAACCTAATTTCAGTAATTGTAGTATAAATCCCAATTTAAATTTATCTTGCCCCCATTTTTTTCTTAAAAAGAACTAAATCAACTAAAACCAGAGTTAAACAGACAAAAAAGACGCAAAAACTGATTTAAAATATTACATATGCAATACATTATTTTTCAATTTAAAATGATGGGTAACACTCTCAGAAACAGCCATTGAATTAAAGGCTTTGTGATGTGTCTAGTACCTTCCCAAATATTATCCCTTCAAACTATCTTCAGGAAAAAAAAATTCACTTAAAATATGGCAAAAAATTGCCATGAATGAATAATTATAAACAAGAAAAATAAGTCACTGGCACTCAAAGGTAGCATGATTTTTTTTTTTTTTTCCAGTAGTTGGATAGAAATTCTGGTTCCATTTTTCAAAGTCAGATGGACTAGAAAGATAATTGTATACTCTAGGCAAACTCTCCATCTGATTGAAAGTTTATGTCAACTTTCTTCTTAGTCAACCTCCAAGCAGTCTTTGGGAGAAATCAAAGTAACGAAATAGCCTTTCTTTAGTGTGATCATTAAAAAACTTCCTTTTCAAGCTTTACATATAACTCAGAGCTAAGTGAGCTAGCATGGAATTAAATCTTCACTGAGATTGAATGTAAAATAATACCATATTGGCTTGGCTATGGTGCTACTTTTGTAAAAAGGAGAAACTATCAAACATCTGAGGTAAGCTAGAAAGCACAGAGCGCATCACAGACATCTTAAAGCCAAGCATTTTAAACATTTTTGCCAGTGCTTCTCTGAGAGCAAGTTCTTTAAACAGAACTTAACAATTGTTACAATATTAAAAAAAACCCACATCCCTCAAAAATAGCCCATCAATGCTAAATCAAACTTTCTGTATTTTTACAAAAATAGATGCACATAGAGCTACAAAATTGTATTCCTGAAAGAATGATCATTTTCTTTGTGATTCATCTTTTCCTGACTAGGTGGTTGGTTCAAAAAGAAAAAAAAAAAAAAAAAAACTCAAAAAAAGTGTTGAACTGAAACAAAAATTAAACCATGTATTGTTAAAAGCAAGACAAAAAATAAAAGAGAGTTGCACAGTTGGCAAAGGCTCAGATGAGGGAAAAAATAAACAAAAATGCTTTTCTTCAATGTCTATGACCCACTCTGCTTTCTCAAGAAAAGGCTCCAAACCAAAGTCAGCTGGATAACACTTCCTCTTTTCCTTCCATGTCTACTGTGTCCCACTGCAGAATGACAAACCCTGGCAGCATCTTTTCCCAGTGGGCCCATGGATTCACACTTCAATCTAACTTGCTAATACTGTGTGTTTCAGTACCATGGTGAGTCCTTACTCTTGTCTTGATGCTGTAGACCTAGAAAAGGTGACAATGAGAAATAGAAGAGAATCAATATATGTAGCACTCAAAAATGGGCAAAATCTACATATAGAAACCAAAAAGACAATTGAGCTCACAATGTACAAACAGTCAACCAACACAGTAGGTGACAAAAACACTCTAGACTAGAGCAGTGCTATCTGCATGGTACACATTCTATACTATGGTTTTATCTTACTAGAGTAGGTGTGAATAATAAATAAAATAATATAAATCAAGATTTCTTCCTTCTAATCCCAAAAGGAACTGATATGGGGGAAAATGATAGAACTAGTCTTTGGGCATTTAGGCAGCGCTTCCGTTCATACTTTTCAGCAACCATCAAATGCCACTTTTGGACTAAGGTAGTGACTAAATTTACTTATTTTTATTGCCTTTTCTTTCAGAAACTACTTAAGATGGCTTATAACAATCCATATCTCAAAGCCAGAAAATGAAATTTACAGGTAAGTTTAAAACTAGTAGTACAGGGCTTCCCTGGTGGCGCAGTGGTTGAGAGACTATGAGCTACTGAACACATTTTATTTTATTTAAAAATAAAAATAAAAAAAAAAGTAGTACAAAAGGAAAATATGTGAACATGTATGAATTCCAACTCAAAGCTAGAATGATTAGGACGAAGTATATCAAAGAGGAAACAGAATATATGACTGATTTGGTTCTAATGTAGTCAATTGACTAATTTCTGATGCGGGCAATTAGCACAGCATCTTCAGCTAACACTCACTTGAATCACTTTATTTTTGTCCTGAGGCATAACTGTTTGGAAGAGTGAAGACTCCAAACAGTGGTTGTTCTTCAGTTATTTAAAACCAAATACCAAAACATGAAGAGAAGGCTATTAAATAAGTGAGTAGAAATGCAGTGTGACTGCTGTTATGTGGGTGCTAGGATCCCAGGCTGTCTTCTTGATTTTTTTTTTTTTTTTTTTTTTTTTTTTGCGGTACGCGGGCCTCTCACTGTTGTGGTCTCTCCCGTTCAGGAGCACAGGCTCCGGACGCGCAGGCTCAGTGGCCATGGCTCAGGGGCCCAGCCTCTCCGCGGCATGTGGGATCTTCCCGGACCGGGGCATGAACCTGTATACCCTGCGTCGGCAGGCGGACTCTCAACCACTGCGCCACCAGGGAAGCCCTGTCTTCTTGATTTTTAATCTAAACCTGTTTTAAGTCTGGGCTGGATGTCAGAAATTGAATGGTTAAATGAGCCAGTATGGTTTTCAATGTAATTGTCACTAAAACAGCTATAGTGATTTCATTGCTTGTCCTTCAACTTGTTAAAGAATTTTATAAAACAATGTGTGTCATTATAAAAGATACAATTAGTCAGTCATTGATAGGAGACATTAAGACAATCTACAAAACAGATTACATAAAGGGAGGAAGAACAAATAAAAGGAGTCAGAGAAGCACCTCATAGAGCCACAAGACACAATCTCTGGTTTATAGCATTTGTATCCTGGGAAAAAGCAGCACTTCTAGAATGCCAAAAGATTAGCTCCATCTTAAGTTTTTTTTCATGTATACCAGCATTATGTTTAGATTCAGAGTCAATAGTTTTCCTTTCCCTTTTCAAAAGAAGAAGAGAAGGATAAAGAGAAGCAGGAAAAAGAAATAAAAGGATCTGGGATGTACCAATTCACTCTAAGTTTGCTTTATTCATATAATAATTTTGTGGTCAGAATAATTTGCAACCTGACAAAGTCTCCGTTGGGTGACTTTTATAATCTAAACCACCTTAACTGACAATCTGCTGACTGTATGAATATTTTTTTCATTATTAAAATGTCTCATCTTCTG
Source organism: Delphinus delphis (assembly GCF_949987515.2). NCBI lineage: Eukaryota > Metazoa > Chordata > Mammalia > Artiodactyla > Delphinidae > Delphinus > Delphinus delphis. Next base: position 39,528,113 of record NC_082686.1, read on the forward strand.
TATGACTCAGTATTTTCCACACTTGAAGACTACATCAATCTATAGAATGTCAGCACTGCAAGTCATGAATAGTGTTGGAATTATCAAGTGGTTTGAGTGTCTTTTTTTCTTCTTAAATAAAAGCAATCCTCAGTTTGCCTTGCAAAGACAGATGACTCCGTCAAAAGCACGTTAGCCTTTTTCTGTGGACAAGGATTACATTACTTAACAGAGCCCTAAATATTCTAACCAGAATAACTGGTTGGAATAACTTTCATTATAACTTTGTCTCTTCAGTTGTTCTGTTTCTAAAGCTTTGCATTACTCCAAAGCAAACCTTAAAAAAATCAATTCATCTACGCCCTGAAACATATTAAATAGCTAATGTTGTCCTTTTGGCTTAGCTTCTTCTTAGTGATGGGACATAAATAAAACTTTTACTTTGATTACTAGGTAGCTATACCTGTAAGTTTCAAAATAGGTGTAAGTAAAGCACAAGAAAATGAACAACCACAGGCAAAAGACCCTACTACTAGTAAGTTGTAACAGGAAAGCAGGACTATGATCTTTCCTGTTAAACACTTGTTGAAGGAAGATCAGAATATTTAAGGATCAGCCAGTACACTTAGTTTTCCAAGTAAGGGTGAAAGGAGACAAAGTCATTAACCCATGATCCTTACATGGTCTATTCATATCTTTAATCCATGATCCTTACATGATCTACAGTTACTTGGGGTTTCCCCAAATTTTCTTACCAGAACACAAAATCAACTCTGCTATTATGTTGTTCCTATTCAGGCTTTTTGTTGCCTTCTCAATTCCTCAACTCAAACCTATATGAAATTAGTTTATAACACATTCTGAAATCTGCCCACTGGCTAGCTGAAATCACCCGTGTTTTTCTCTTGATGTTAGTAACTCAGTTTTAGTTTTATTGTTTCGTCTGTGAGATTTTCCATGAAAGGAAAATAAACATCATAACAATAATGTTAGCAAACACTTTCTTAGGGCTGAATATGCCAGATGTTGTGCTGCTTTATGTGAAATATCTCATTTAATGCTTCCAACTATGCTATATATATATATATATATATATACACACACATATATATATATATATATATATATATATATATCCATTTTACAAGTGAGAAAACTGAGAGTAAGAGAGGTTATGTTAACTATTAAGTGGTAGAGCCAGGACTGAATATAGGTGGTCTGATATCGGAGTCAATGGTCTTAACCACAATGTATATGGCTCCCCCTATGTGGACTATATTGTCTGTAGGTTGTGACACTAGCCTATACTGCAACTCCCTGAGTCAAAGTCCTTTCATTAAATTAATTTGAAGAAAAGTCAATACATTTTTCTTAACACATTTATTGGAGTATACTTGCTTTACAATGGTGTGTTAGTTTCTGCTTTATTCCTTTTTGCACTGTTTAGAAACACCCTGATTTAACAGAACTGATACCAGTGTTAACAAAATAGCTCTCCTACTGTGTTTTTTTAAACTATACATTTGAAAAGCTTTTCCCAAGACACAGCAAACGATTACAGGGTAGTTTGTTATACCTCAGATGAAGACTACTCCAGTCGTGTAATGGACATGTTTTATTAACTGATGTGTTTTTTTGATATGTATCTTTAATATAACCACTCCTCCCTGCCCCCCAAAGACCTCCCCAGTGTGAACACTGAAGACATAGGGTGGCCATTTGACTCATGAGGTGGTTGTCAGAAATGGGACCAAAGAACAAAGACATCACATTGTTGGCTTCAGAGTCTGAGTCTGGGATGGAATTAGGAGAAAAGCCTGAAAGGAAATGCAAGCCCACAGACCAAGTTCCTCCCTTCAGTTCCACCACCGCCACCACCTGACCACCAAAAGAAAAGGGAAAAAAAACCCAGACCCAGGAATAGAACAAAGGAAGTACGAACATAAGAAAGAAATATAGAATAATTAGTAGCAGGAGAGAAGTCTTGGTCACAGAAGATCATAATAGGATTTCCCTTTAAAATTTGAAGAATCTGACTATATATCAAGGTATCATAATTCATTTTCTAGCTGAGATTTTTGGGAGGCTGTTGCTTCACAGATTCATCTCTTGCAAAAGGCTCTGGGAATAAGGAAGTAGAGATGACAACAGGGTGTGTCTAAGCATAGAAAGCCTAGAAACTTCCCCCTCCCTAGTTTCCTTCAACTCCAACGTGTCTTATGAAAAGATCTTAAAGTTCCCATGGGTCCCTGCAACAATGATACAGAAGTTAGTTCAGAGAGATTTCTGGCAGGCCTGCTGTTACATTCCATAGTAGTGGGTACCCCATGGCAGAAGATGTGGGTATCCCATGGCAGAAGATGTGGGTATCCCATGGCAGAAGATGTGGGTACCCCATGGCAGAAGATGTGGGTACCCCATGGCAGAAGATGTGGGTACCCCATGGCAGAAGAAATGGCACGAGCCACCCCAGTGAGCACCTTGGAGGGATGGTCACAAATATTAGGAAGCTGAACTCGAAGTAATTAGTCATTGTCTGGGGAGCACTGTATGGAGAATGCACAGAGAAACAGTGTGGGGAGGGGATAAGTTTGCAAACAAAGGCCAAGATAGGAATGAAATGACAAGGCCAAGAGCAGAGAGCAACCTCTTAATCAACAACGTTCACAATGTGACAAACAATGTGATGCAATGTGAAGCAATCCCTAGGGAGAGCATGAGGGAAGCATCTGAGAAGAGGTTTCAACTCTAAGTGGGACAGTGTTTTAAAAAACTGAGCAATGAAGATATCAATGAGCTGGACCATGAATACTCAGAATTGATGAAATTACTGTATAGCACAGGGAACTATATTCAGTATCCTATGATAAACCATAATGGAAAAGAATATGAGAAAGAATGTGTATATATATATATATACATATATATATGTATAACTGAATCATTTTGCTGTACAGCAGAAATTAACACAACACTGTAAATCAGCTATACTTGAATAAAGTAAATTAAAAAAAAGTATTGATGAAGTTTTAAATTTTCTTTTATGGGGCAGAAATAAATAATAAGTTGGTTTACTGAAAATGTTACACTCCAGCACACCTGAGTTTTAGGGACTATGTGATTATCAGAGTCATATCCACTAGAAAAGCATATCCTACTTCTAAGGAGGCATAATCACTTGACAACATCATTGACTATCGCTCATAAGTAAGGTGAATATGCTTCCAATTAATTTTATTGCTGGAGATGAAAGAGGTAATGTGGTAACCATGCACTGGTGAACATGCTGTTGATAAAAAGAGAAGAAAAATAAGAACATAAAACCTGGATGTGCAGGTAGAATATTTTATGACTGAAAAGTAAAGAAAATACTTAAATGAACTTTTCATTTCATAGATATTAAGAGTCTAGAAAACCTTTGTGGATCAGAATGCTTGCTATTAGACTAAAAGAAGCTAGTAGCTTATTTCTACATTTAAAAAAAAAGTGAATCCCTGCTTCATCCTTGCTTTAATAAAGAAAAGCTATAATTTTTTTTTTTTTTTTTTTTTTGTGGTACACGGGCCTCTCACTGTTGTGGCCTCTCCCGTTGTGCAGCACAGGCTCCGGACGCGCAGGCTCAGTGGCCATGGCTCACGGGCCTAGCTGCTCCGCGGCATGTGGGATCTTCCCGGACCGGGGCACGAACCCATGTCCCCTGCATCGGCAGGTGGACTCTCAACCACTGCGCCACCAGGGAAGCCCAAGCTATAATTTTTACAAATATATATATATACAACACTGTATTGGATGCTATATCAAAATATCCAACCTTCACCAACAACCTGACATCTAACACTGACATACTGTCAAATGATCACAAACTATGTGATGTGAGAGACAGTCATATTATCTTCTCCTACTTTATAAAATTATCACTGCTAATGATCATACAACTGCATTTGTTTGTCTGAGGCCCGGAGCAATCAGTTTAAATGCTAGTTAAGAATTTCTAAATAAGATCTACATGGGGGTAACACCTTAACACTAATGAAGGGAAACAAAAATAAGAGTGAGGGCTATCCAATTTGGAAACTATGATTTCATTTCAGGTGAATATCAAGATAGATCATGTTTACTCACCATGGAGACCTCCCTTTATTTGTTTTTAAAACATCTTTGTTTTTTTAAACTTTAAAACATCATAGATTTCTTGTTTAAAAATCAAGTTACAAAGTATTTCAAAAGTAAGAGTTCTACGTAATGTCCCCTGTCATCACACAACTTGCTGAGTATACTTCAGATGTACATGCATACACCTCTGTTTGTCCTGTGCTACAACATGCTTATTTCACCAGCAATATTATCTTGGAAAACCATTCATGTCAGTGTATGTAGATCAACCCTTTTGAAGGGCTACACAATATTCATTCTTCCCTGTACCATAAATTACCCAGTACTCTACAGATACACATCATTTGGATACACAGACACATGTGTGTAAAATTATATTTGTTACTTAGGTGAATATTTTGGTAGATAAGAAAAAATCCTGAAAATATGTTTGTATAATTGCTGAACCCAAGCATATACCCACATTTATGCTTACATATTTCATCATGAGGGGTGTGTTTCAGAAAGTTTGTACCAATATTCATATTTTTACTATTATTATCATTATTATAGATTAAAGGTATCTAATAATTTCAATTTACATTTCTTTCAATATTAATGAAGCTGAACATCATTGAGATTATGGCATTTTTTCCTCTGTGTTTTATCTTTGGCCTATTTTCTATGCTTTTAAGAAAGTAATTTCCTCATTGATTTCTAAATGCTTTTTGTATATTAGGTATATTAGCATTTTTTCTCATGTATAACATGTATTTTTGGCCAATTTGATGAGCACTAATTACCTCTATACTTAGTACTGAAATTTTGGACAATAATTCTTTTAAAAGTCATCACAAACAAGATGCATTCTTGAACCAGACCAAGGATTAATTTATTATGACACTTGAATTACAATTATTCACTTATCATGACAACTCTTCCATACTAAAACAATAATAAAAGATACCTAACTATGACCAAGTAATAATTGATTAGCAGAGGGAGAGTTTTCAGTGTATAGAGACATTTTCTCGGGGTACATTTAGAATTGGCTTAAAATCCCCACACTGTCAGAAACAATGAGGTGAAAACTGTCTGAACCTGCCAAAATATCTTTAATTCAGATTCAAAAGAGGAGGAGAAATTTAAAGCTCTCTGAACCTGACGTTACCGGTAGACCATAATTTACTGCATTATTTTAAGAAGCACGGCACCCGCACACCTGAGGCCAACACTGCAGGTGACTAGCAGTTCAGTGGCCAGGTGTTTCCCACTGCTGCTGGCCCAGGTGGCAAGCTCCCTTAGTCTGCCTGCCCTCTCAGACCTCTCCTCCCTCCAAAACCACAAACTCATGCACAGACTCTCCAGCCTTTGCCTTTAGCGATATCCACTACCTTAGACTTGTGCACTTTAAATGCCCAGCTGGAAGGGAAATTGGCAAGTACTTTAAGCATCAGGATATGGAATTACAAATCTGGACCAGCAATTCTAAAACCGACCTTTTGGACAAATATATAATATAAATCACAGGTAGTTTTTTATCGCAGCAGCAATTTACCACGTTCAAAATGTCAGTGTCAGTGTGATAACCTTTTGGCTGAGAGAAGCTGGGGACCAGGAGGTGCAATATGGCATGAAGACACCTCTCACCAAGTTAGCGACCTCAATTTCAAAGCAGATAAAAAGTAGGGCTTCCCTGGTGGCGCAGTGGTTGAGAGTCCGCCTGCCAATGCAGGGGACACGGGTTCGTGCCCCGGTCTGGGAAGATCCCACATGCCACGGAGCGGCTGTGCCCATGAGCCATGGCCGCTGAGCCTGCGCGTCCGGAGCCTGTGCTCCGCAACGGGAGAGGCCACAACAGTGAGAGGCCCGCGTACCGCAAAAAGGAAGGAAAAAGAAAAGAAAAAAAAAAAAAGTAACTTTGAAGACAGAGACAAAGAATAAAGCAAAAAAGGAATGGGGAAGAGTGAAATGAAATACCCTCTGTAATTTCTTCTACAGACTTTCTCCCAGAACTGGAGAGGAGTAAGACCAGAAAAACGCCTGGATCACTTATTGTAACTGAAACCACAAGTTATAATACTCTCAAGAGATTCTAACTATCCAGACATCTGCTGGATAACAAATACAGCCAAACATCCATCTTTAAAGAGGTTTCTAGGTTATGCAGTGACAGCTTTACGATCCAGAAAATAGATAATACAACCAAAGGAAGAGCTAATCTGGATCCACTGCTTACCCATAAAACCTTAATTAGGGACACAACACCACTACAGCAAACATTCTACCTGAAACTATGAGTTAGTTAAGAACTCTCAAATTTTAAAACTTACTTCAGAACTGTAGAAATACAATGTAATTTTTATGCCCATTTAGTTTAAGTAATCAATCTTCCCATTAAATCAAAACATATTGGAAAATATTCAGTAAGAATGAGATATGGTATATATAGATCAATTCTCCACTGACATCATTTTTCATCTCACTTCTATGTGACACGAGCACAAGCTCACTCTCTGACATTTTCCAGAAACGTCTGTCCAATCCAAGCAAACATAAATAGGGCTTCAATGATTGTGAAGATACTAGATGTCACCTGATACTGCTCAAACGAGGCAGCTATGAAAATAAGCATTATAACACATGCTTGTGGTTGACAAAAATTAAATGCCCAGTATATCAGGCTGTAACCAAACAAAAAATGGCATATTTTGCTTCTCATCAGTCTCTCGCAAGACTTTTTTTGGTCATTATTGCCAAGGAATTCAGAACATGTTGGCCACAGACAACTGTTTGTGAAACCTTGTATTGTTGATAAATAGAACAATAAGAGAAGAGTTAGACAGCCAGAAAGAGAATAAAAAGTATCTGTAAATTCCACAGGCCGTATAGAAATTTTGTATAGAATCTTTGTAGCCTATTTGAAAGTCAATGTGAAATTGCCTGGGGACAAGTTCTAAAATGGATTTCTTCATTCGAGCTGTTTCTTTTAGATGCATGCCTGTATGTGATACAGGAAATAGGAAAGCATTACTGAAAAGACAGTTTGCTGGTACAAAATACACTGACCCCTGAAACAAGCCTTTTAATGCTTTGAGTGGTTCTCCATTAGAGTCATGTTAGAATTAAGTATGAGTTTTTTGAACCTCTATAGCTCTCCTCTCAGGCAAGCATATAAGCTTCTCTTGGGAAGACACTGTGTACTTTGACAACATCCCCAATCCCCAACCCCAATCAACGACAGGTAGTTGATGACAACTCCTTCAAGAAAATAATCAAGATAATGGTGTTGGGCTTCCCTGGTGGCACAGTGGTTGAGAGTCCGCCTGCCAATGCAGGGGACACAGGTTCGTGCCCCGGTCCGGGAAGATCCCACATGCCGCGGAGCGGCTGGGCCCGTGAGCCTTGGCCACTGGGCCTGCGTGTCCGGAGCCTGTGCTCCTCAACAGGAGAGGCCACAACAGTCAGAGGCCCATGTACCACAAAAAAACAAAAAAAAAAGGAAAAAAAAGATAATGGTGTTGCCCAATTTTGCTTGCAATTTTTAAGAGAACATTTCAGAAAGCAAGAGATGCCACCCAATTTATATAGCTACTGATAGCAACTTGTTCACAAAATTAACACTAGAATGGAAAATGAATCTGTTTTTAGCTCACAACTTTAGAAGATTAGCATGTATTAATGGAGTTTTGGTGAATCTAATTATATGCATAGTCTAACTTCCTTATTCTGCACATAAAATTTCCTTTTGATCTATGTGAGTGTCAAGAACAAATATCTCAACCATCCATAAGCACAATGGGATAGGATATACATTTTTAGTAACCTCTACCACATGGTAGAGTGTTTAGATGGAGAACACTATGTTTAAAAATGTCAAAGATGTATATTCTGTTGACCCTTCAAATCTTTATCTTCTGGATTCTTTATCCTCCCTTCCCTCATAATCTGCCCAACCAATACCAAAGCACCCAGTTTTCAAGGTATGGCCAATACCAGCAAACACCACTACTGGGAAATTTGACTCCAATAAATATCACAGCTATTCTTCAAGAACAGAAACAAATTAAATTAGAAATAGTCAAAGTGATAGAGGCATTTAAAGTTTGCATCTCAATTATGCATGATGCTTCACATCTCCAGTGTGACCTTTTCTGTTTGAAATGCACCATATTTATTAAGAATAATGAGAGTTTTAGCTCTGCACCATGTGTCACCATCTAGAAAACACAACCACGTTCATTAGTTCATTGGAATCTCCTAGTTGTGTCAGAGTAGGGAGTATCATCTCCATTTTGCATCTAAGGAAGAGGATCAGAGAGGTAGAGAGGCTTGCTCAGCATAATATAGCTAAGTGAACATATGGGTCCTGGAATCTATTTTTTGGACCTCTGCTTTTTCCATAAACGTCTCTGCAAAGATTAACATTCCTGTGTTTACCATCATTTTATGAGCCCCTTAGTTTGGGGGAAAGAGTAAATTGTTGATAAAATCAATCTTTCTCCTCTCTTTTTCCTTGTCTCTTTCTCTTACATACACATATGCACATACATACATACATATTTTTCTCTTATTCTCTCCTCCTTAAACTCATATTAGTGACCCCAATACCTTCAGCCCCAAAAGGAAACACAAATTGACAAACTAGTCTTCACTGCTTTCATTGAATTGTAAGTACATGTACACATATGCAGGATTTCTCGCCATCCCTTTTTTATAAAAAGGGCATATATAGGCACTTCTTCATCTCTTTTTTTGTTTCAGTCAGCAATACCACACAAAACATACTTCACTCATACATTACCCTCTTGACGGCAGTCACTTGATTCCACTTTTTTGCTACTATGAGTATTGTCACGATAAACATTTTTGTACCTCTATCCTCATACGCTGCTGCTTGTATTTGTGTGGCATAGACTCACAAGAGGAAGAATACTGTGCCAAAGGTTATGAGAATTTTTTTTTTTTTTGGGTTATGAGAATTTTTAACTGTAATACATTTTCTAGTTCACTTTTTAAAATCTTACAATTCTTTAATTTTCTACCAGCAATGTATGAAAAATAGCATTTTCCCTTAACTAACATGTCTTTCACACACACATACCACACAGGCAATTATTTGTATTATTATGCAAATGCATCCTAAAACATTCAGAATCCTCTCAGAAGGCTTCTGCATTTGTCCTATAAGGTCAGAGGAGGATCTGTGGGAAGAAATCCCCAGGTTTCGGGCATTGTGACGTTATGGCACCATTCTAAGGATGAAGGGCTGGGAGAGAGCATGGGCAAGGTCTACATGGCCCTGGGAGAGCAGGGGAGTTTCATTAAGGCCCTGCAGAATCCAGCCCTGGATACTCAAAACTGACAGCAGTGCTCTGGAATGCATTTCTCCCTCTGATTTACCATCCTGCTACTTTTCATGCAGATTTCACTCTCTGGCTGGGATCTCCTGGCCTTTTGCATGCCTCTCAAAGATGGTTTCCATCTTCTTCTGGTCACGAAACTGTCATTCTGGACATGTGCCTTGTACAACTAACACCATTCAAGAGTGTGTAAATACTGTAACATACCTTTGGTGTTTTTTCTTTTATTTTTCCTCTCAGCGGAAAATAGACTTATGCCATAGGCCAAAGAAAAAGAAAAAGGATTACAGAAAGTGTGAAGCAATCAGCTGTTAATTACTGAAGTCTTTACTGTCACCAAATCATAATAAACTGTAAAAAAAAGTCCACAGGAAGTATTACTTTAGAAACATTCTTCCTAGTATTTTTTTTTAACCCACAACTATTTTTTTGTGACATTTTAACTACTCTAATTGAGATAAGGCCCTCAAGGTAAGTACCCAGAAATCTATAAATCTCTATCGACCAGAGTGACTGTCATTGAAAAATCACATAGTCCTAGGGATGGCTTCTATATTAAAATGCCATTTAATGTGTCTCCCTGCTGAAATCAAATGATTAGAAGTAAGCTTCTGTGTCTATTCTATTTTATGACACTATTAAATAAAATTCCTTAACTTCTTCATTTATAAAAATCATTAATAACATCAGGAAAGACTTCAATGAATCACCAACCCCATTACCTTCATATATATATTAAATGACTAGTATATATGTTCCAAAGAAGTGGTGAAACGGAAAAGAGAGAAACTGTTTGTAGTTGAGCCCCTATCATATGTTTTGCTTTGATGCCTTCTCTTCTCTATGCTGAAAAATATCTTGGTGTTTTAATATTTTTTAGAGCTCATACTATCCTGTTAATTATTACTGTGGCTCTCAATGATCTCTCTCCAAATTTAGCATATTTATCTTTCATTATAAAGCCTGGAATTGGAGCACTAGGCTATCAGGTAAATATTCAAATGTCTTAGGTTGGTAACTCTTGGTTTCCTTTGGTCTTTTATTGTAAATGTATATGTTTAGAGAGAGAAATGATTTCCAAGAAGTTACTGTATGCAAAACTCCATGATTTTGATACCCTTAATATTCCAAATAAAATTCCAAAGCTTGTCAGCACCAGACCACCTACAAGAAAGCATGGGTCTTGAGAGGTGATCTAGAGAGATGGTAACTTACAGGCTGGATGGAAAAGCAAGTGGTGACTTTATATCCATTTCTCTTTCATGGAGAGAAACTGCTTCTCCATTTGCTGCTCTAGTATGTGAGCTATTTTTACCCCACTCTTTTATTTCCTATATTTGATAAAACAAAGATATTTATACTTCTAATGGATTTCAATGTAAAGCATCCATATAGTATTAAGCAAGACTGATCTTAACCAATGAAGGAGTTTAATTAGCCTATTTCAAAGGGAACACTGTATAATAATTTTAAGCAATAATAATTACAAGTTAGATTGCATTAAAATGCATTTTGGGTCATTTATGAAAGACGTCTCTTTCACAAAATATTCAGATTAGAAGATTCAGATTAAATCAGATTTATATATATATATATATAACTATAAATATATATGTAGAACTATGAATACATATATTTATACATATATAAGTGCATATATGTATAAAATACATTTATACATATATAAATATATATATAGCTTATAGGCCTTATATCATAAAAAATTCAGAAAACTATCTAAGGTGATTCGACTTTTATGATATTATCAGACACATAGTGTCTATGAAGAAAAAAATAAAAGAAGGACGTTTGTGAACTCCTGACTTCCCTATTGTTGCCCAGTGCTCCCTATTCACTATCAAAATTTAAGAGCTCAAAAATATTTTTTCCAGGTTTCTTAACAGAGTATTGCTGTTTGCACAAGGAGGGCAGATACAGATGCCCTACAATCATATCAACACACTGATCGTTCTGAGCGATGTATATGAAGTATCCATTCAACAGAGGGAGCAATAAGTGACAGCAGATCAGGCAAGGCAGGAAAGCAGGGCCAGGGCAGGGTGAGGTAAAATTTAAGGAGGTATGTACTTGCACGTCTTGGAAAGTGAGTATCTCTTTAAATTTTGAGTTGAAGCACCTCACTCTCCTCACCCTAGCTTGGGCCCTTCAGAAAAGATGGACCATCTCTCCTCATGCTTGTAGAAGAATTTTGTCTACCAAACCCCAGAACCCTATTCTATTACTGTATTATGATACTCTGTAATTAAATTTTTAAAAAATTAATTATGGCTATAGTAAATGCTCTTTGAAATATTTTCAAGAAATAGAGAGGTATATAAAATAAAAAGTGAGGTTCTCTCAACCCCATAGTTCTACTAGGTACATAGCCAAGAGAACTGAAAACATATGTTCACCCACAAACTTGTATATGAGTGTTCATTACATTATGCTTATTAGCCAAAAAGTAGAAACAAACCAAATACTGAAAGAATGAATAAACAAAATGTGGTTTATTCATACAATGGAATAGTATCCACCCTAAAAAGGAATGAAGTTCTGATACATCCTATATGGATGAATCTTGAAAACACAGACCAGGAGAAAGAAGGCAGACACAAAAGGTCACATATTGTATGACTCTATTTATATGAAATGTCTACAGTAGGAAAATCCATAGAGGCAGAAAGTAGATTAGTGGTTGCCAGGTAATAGTGGAAGGAGGAAGTATGGAATTTCTTTTGGAGGTGATGGGAATGTTCTATACTTAGACAGTGGAGATGGTTGTAGAACATTGTCAACATACTAAAACCCACTGAATTGTATGCTTTAAAATGCTAAAGTGTATGATATATGAAATATTGTTCAATAATAACTTTTTTAAAGCTAAAATGAGTGAAGGTCTGATCACTTTCCCTTATGTAGCCAGAATTTATAGTGTACCTACTATGTGCAGGGCACATCTGTAAATGTTTTAGTTCATTAACTCATTTAATCCTTGAAACCACCCAATGAAACATCTTTGAAAGATAAGGAAGTTGAGGCACCAAGCAGGTTAAAAAATTTGCCCAAAGCCCTGTAGCTAGCAAGGGACAGAGCTGGGCTTATAAAACCAGGCCATCTAGCTTAAAAGTTCACATTGCACACTAATTACTAGGAGTAATGGCCATTAAAAGTTGGGGTATACACTTCTAGGCACACACATGCATATGTATGTGTGTCGACAGATAACAAGTATTCGCATGGGACTATACATACTAGAGGTCAGCAAACTATAGCCCATAGACAAAATCAGGCCCACCATCTGTTTATACATAATCCATGAGCTAAGAATGGATTTTATATTTTTAAGTGGTTGAGAAAGAAGGAATGAAAAATGAAGAGTATCATTTCATGACACACAAAAAGCATATAAAATTCAAATTTTAGTATCAATAGAAATTTTATTGGGACACCGCCAGCTCATTTATTTTTTTGTCTGCGATGGGCTTCTACAGTACAAAAGCAGAGTTGAGTGGTGGCCACAGACAGTGTGACCCCCACAAAGCATTAAATATTCCTATCAGGCCATTTACAGAAAAAAATTGCTGACCCTTGGATTATACCATACAAGATACTCTAAAACTTTCTTAGGTCACTAAACATTATATCATGTTCAACCTCCCAGACTTCTTAATTTCACCAAATGGCTGCAAAATTAAAATGCACCTAAAATTATTCAACCTTCCCCCTATTGACGAAAAGGGCATATTCTTTACAAAATTTCTCTCCAAATGGTTGGATTAATTTATTTACCTCCTAATGTAAAAATGACTTACATTTTGGTGGCCTAAGTACCTGGTCTTTGGGAAGTTTCGGGCTTGTCTCACCTGAATGCAGGCTCTTTTCACAGTTGCTCAATAGTCACCTAACAAAGATGTTGAGTTCTGAGCTGTTTTGGGCTGCACGGTCAGGTCAGCTTTGCATAGATTACATAGAGGGACTCATCTCTCATTCTTCTCAACAATCTTACCTTCCCTGCTTGGGTCTATTATACAGAAACTTCTTTTACAAGTAGTTAGAAAAGTGGAAGGTAGCTACCGCTCTTTTTTTGTCCCTCTGTAGTGGATACTGTGGTGGGCTGTCAGGTCCCTCACTATTCTGTGTTGAGATATTCATTCTCCTGCTGTTGGCAGCTCACGACCTTCAGTTGTTTCGCTTTGGGAATTGCTTTCAGCTGAACAAGGCTACCTTGCCTAATGTCATGACCTTCCTTCCGGGGCAAATCCATCCAGTAACTGATCAGTGTGGGAATATAAAAGGCCATCCACCTTGACTTAAGGCAAGACAATTATAAAAGGCCATCCCAGATCTAGAGCTCCCTGTAGAATCCACTGAGGTTCAGTTGAACTTATTCATTGTGAGACTTCTCCTGTTCAATTCTTCTCCCATTGCACAAAGATGTTGCCCTGAGAACACTACTGCATATATTTCCTACAACCAAAACTGCATCAGAGAGTCTGTTTCTTGGAGAAACTGACCTAAAACACTCCTAACTCTTCCTAAAGGAAGAGAGATGTGATATTTGATATGATGCCCGAGAATAGGAGAGGAAAATGAGTACCTGTGGCTTAGCCCCTTCAACTCTCTCTTTTTGGGGCCACCCCCATGCAGGGAGGTGCATGCTCCTCCTGCTGCCTTTGTAAGGTAAGTCATGCCTCAGACTATGCTTTTCTGAGGCAAATCTGACCAACCATCATCTCTTTTCACAGTAACGAGGCTCTAAACCGTGTGACAAGGAAGTTGTCTATGGGAATCTTCTCTGAAGACTAGATTTTCCCTAGGATTGGATCTCCCAAAATCTAAACTTAGCTAAGGATTCCAGGAAGTTCAGTTATGGTAGTAAGCCTAATCTAAGATCTCCAATTTGGCCTGATCAATAATTATGCTAATGATTTGATCTTTATCTGCTTGATTCCTTTGTCTTTGTTCAGTTGGGTTAAAACTATGGGACAGGAAAGAATCATGATCATCATCCTAAACCCACACTGACAAAGAAGAGCACTACATACATCCAAAAGGTAAACCTTCATTCCTCAATATTAACCATTTACAGTCTAATTTAACAGTTTTAATTAATAGTCTATTTTACCTATATAAACAGGGAGATGCTACCCCAGCAACTCTTTAGATTGGGGCAGGTCTTAGTTCAAATCCACCTTGAGCATTTGTGATTTAGGAAGCAGTTTTCAAATAGGAAAACTGAGCTGTGTCCTTATCAGTAACTGAATCACAGAAGATCCATCTCAGATTTGGTTTAAGGGTTAAAAGCAAAAAATATATATATAAAGTATCTCTGGCAATACCTTATATAGTGGGTATTCAATACATATTTATTCATAGCTCAGTAAGTATTAAGAACTATTATATAATATACCCATATGGGTGCTCTCTAGATTCTTCAGAGAGAACAAAAATCCCCTCTCTTCTACTTCGAAAAGGTAATAGAAAGACTTTTCATTCCAAAGAGACCGTTTCAAGCCAAAATTCTGGACAGTGAGTCAAGGAATCAGGGTCACACCAAAATTAACAAGTACAAAAGTAGGTAATAAGTGACAGAGAGAAACAGGGAGCAAAGGCAATCACATCCACCTTCCACTTTATGTTATAAAATGCAAAGGTTGGATGCTACAGACTGAATGTTTGTGTCCCCGCAAAGTTCACGTTAGATCCTAACCCCAAATGTGATGGTATTAAGAGGTGAGGCCTTTGGGAGGCAATTAAGTCATGGGGTGGAGCCCTCATGAATGGGATTAGTGCCCTCATAATGAGATCCTAGAGATCTCTCTTGTCCCTTCCCCAAGTGAGGACACACTGAAAAGACAGTATCTATGAAACAGCAAGTGGGCCCGCACCAGACACTGAATGTGTTGGCACCTTGGTCTTGGATTTCCCAGGCTCCAGAACTGTGAGAGCTAAATGTTTGTTGTTTAGCCCACCCAGTGTATGGTATCCTGTTGAAGAAGCCCAAACTAAGAGAGAAGAAAATGTTCCATTTGCCTGCTAAGAGCATTGTTAACTCTGGCCACGCAGGTACCTGGAAAGTGAGAGCCTGCAGAGACTGGCTGCCAATGATGGCAGCTACCAAACTGGGGCTCTCATTAGATTTGGCCCCAGGCATCAAACAACTCAAGAGTTGCCTTCATACTGTTAGTGTGTGGCAAAGGAAGGAGGGAAGCCTGTGGTGGTTAGCCCCATCATATCCTCTTCTCATAGAGAGGGAGAACCAAGTCCCCTGAGAGTTTAGAAAACCAGCTTGAACCCAGAGTCTAAGTAGGAAGCTGAAATGGGTAAGGTTAGGCAATGACCAACATTGGAAAGCTCAGTAAAGAACAAGTTAACCAAGATAAGAATGTTTCACTTATGTCAGGGTGAACGCAACTTGATGCTCAGCATTTATTACTCTGGGGATTTCTCTGCTGTGACCAGCATTCAGATTAAAGATCTTGCACACTAAGAATAAAACTAAGAAAAACTATGAAAAGAGTGAGTTTTCTCATCACAAGGAAAAAATAAAGAACTAAAATTTATAAAAAAAAAGAAAAGAGTGAGTTTCCTTAAACTTCTGGAAAGAAAATTCTAATTTGTCACAAAGTGTTCCAGGAAAAGAACCTGGGATTGGAGGTGGAGGTGGCTGCCTTTGGAACGTAGATTCTGGGGATATAATCACTGACCTGATTTGTCTTCTTAGCCTGTGATGCTTGTGATTTTGTGAACTCAGAACTACTAACACTATTAATATGTGTAATCTGGTCCAAAAATCAAGCTCAAACATTTAACACCATGACCTTCGGAACTAGTGAATTCCAGAGAGGAGCTGAATGCTCTGTGAAGAAATATTTCCCTTACCAATTTTTTTCTAAATCTGTTGAACATAGACTTTAGAGTAATCTCAAGTCTGATGCTTTAAAACGAGAGAGAGAGGGAAAGAAACGGAAAGGAAGGAGAATAAGGAGGATGAGAAGAGGAAGGAAAGAAGGAAGAAAGGGAGGGAGGGAGGGAGGGAGGAGGAAAATAACAAAAGGCAAAAGAAGGAAAAGGAAGGGAAGGAGAAGAAAGGGAAGAGAAATCCATTCCTTTAAAATACGGTCCATAATTCTTTTTAAAGACCATGATTATATTACATGGATTATACTCCAGAAAGCAGTTTGGTTTATAAATAATAAATAAGACCTGACAAAAAAGGGAGAAGGAAAAATTACTGAAACATACTATTTCTGAATTCTGTTAGGCATTACACATCACTGGTAGAGAGCACAGAGACATGGGAGATTTAAAGAATGTGTTTAAATCTTTGTAAATATAAGGTGCCAGAGATTCCAGTTCAAAGAAACAGATTACTAGCTTAAGAAATGGGAGAAAAGTTCTGAGACCTCTCTCACGCAGTCATACCAGTTTCTGCAGGAATGCAGGAATTCTTGAAAAATGGTTAGTTCTATAAACATATGGGCAAAGCTGAACTTTCCACGGAAGAGAAAAAAAGTTTTCCAGGTATTTAAAACATCCTCCATTTTTCTGTATTTATTTCATTAATTTTTCTTCTTTTATGGAAAGGAGGAAATCACCGGGCTCACCTGTATCAAACCCCACACTTGGCACTAAGTCCACGGTTCCGTGAAAGGCTCCGGCCCACGCTGAGGTAGCAGTGGTGACTGTAGTCGGATCTGTTTTTGTGATGTCACACGGGGGAGCGGGAATCCTGGCCGCACGCACAGACGGCATCAGCAGGGGCCCATAGGATGGATCCAGGGCAGAGCCAGCAGAAGGGTGGTGGTGATGGTGGTGGTGGTGGTGGTGGTGGCGGTGGTGCATGTGGGGGTGGTGATGCCGCATGTACATGTCATGCATGTGGCTGTAGGACGGGCTCACCTGAGATGCCAAAGGGTAGTGCCAGGACTCGGACACGGGAGGGGGAGGGGCGGGGCCAGTCTGATGCAGCCCATGTCCCGACCAGGGGCTGGGGTCAGCGGCAGTAAAGGTGCCAGGGGGTGCAGTGACCTGGAAGTCAGGATGAACTCCCCCCAAACAGGGTGCAGATGGGGGCTGGTAAGAGCTGGTCCAAAAGGAAGTCGGGAAACTACTCCGCTGGCTTGAGAGAGCTGAGCTGTCTGAGAAGACAGAAAAATACATTATTTACATAAGATTCAGTTCTGGGATAGACTTGCCTCTACTTGTCCAATATTTTACAAGCAGACTAATTAGCATACACTCTTTTTCTCCCCACACAGAGGTGAACAGATACCAGGTAAGCCTCTGAGTTGCCATGCCAGGTCAGTACTCAGGGGTCCAGGTGCTGAACGAGTCCCCTGCTTTGTTTGCTTAGCTTAGGCTGTCACAGTCTAGGCTGAGGTCGGCAAGTCTGGGACTGGAAAGCTTCGTTTCCTCCTGCGTGTCTTGCTGCCATCAAGTCTGAGCACAGGTCACAGGTATATAAGTCTCAGGTAAGAAAAGCTTATGCCATAGACGCGATTCAGGTAGGTTGGAAACGATGATGTTTACCAATTTCTTTTAAAGGAAAATACAATTTTCACCCAAACTAAGCATTTTAACGCTGAAAGTAACAGATGGAAGTAAGATCACAGTGATGCTTGCCAACACCCATTTTCCATCAAGAAGAGTATGTTCCAAGCTTATTTTTTCTGTACAGGTCTGGGAGTTTCTAAACTGAAAATAATAATAGTTCACTTTTAATGTCAGTGACCAAATGCCCAATACTAGGCCAGGAGCTTTGCATGGATTTGATCTCACTGGATACTCACTCCAACCTTATGAGGTAGTTACTGTTATTATCCCCATTTTAGAGATGTGGAAACTGAGGCAGGGAAGAAGCTCAAGGGTCACAGCTGGCAAGTGGGAGACTGGGCTTTGAAGACAGGTAGCCTGCCTGGATGGCTGGCTCTCATCATACCTGTGCCACAGGACAGCACATTTGTAACTATAACCTGAACATCTAGAATTTGGTGAAGATTCTGTGGAAATCATGAGTGGAGGAGACTCAACTGGGGTAACGGATTTGAGGAGATGTTTAGGGAAGGGGAAATGATATCAGAGAATAGCACTTGGAGATCAATAAGCAAGAGGGTCTCCCGTCCTCGACTTTGCTTCAATTCAATTTCTCCACTCAATGGTCTTGACATGTTTATATAGATGACCTACTATGTGTGAAACATGGGGCGACTAGGGATGACCGGACAGATATCACCTTTAATCACAATCTGGCAGGGGACAGATAAGTAAATAGACCTGAGCAATGTAATTTGGTTTGTGCTCTCATAAGGGGAAGTACAGGGAAAGGGCACTAAAGCTGCCTAAGAAAGTAATAGCTAAATAGAAAGGGTCGGGAGGGCTAGCCTTGTGAAGAGGTAGGGAAGAGTGTTTTAGGCCAGGGGTCTCCAACCCCCGGGCCACGGACCACTACCGGTCTGTGGCCTGTTCGGAACCAGGCCACACAGCAGGAGGTAAGCAGCGGGAGAGCGAACGAAGCTTCCTCTGCATTCACAGCTGCTGCCTACCATTCGCATTACCTCCTGAGCTCTGCCCCCTGTCAGCATTATGGTGAGCTGTATAATTATTTCATTATGTTACAATGTAATAATAATAGAAATAAAGGCCCAATAAATGTAATGCACTTGAATCATCTCGAAACCCTCCCCCCTACCCACGTCCTCTGTAGAAAAATTGTCTTCCCCGAAACAGGTCCCAGGTGCCAT
This sequence comes from Delphinus delphis, assembly GCF_949987515.2. Classification (NCBI taxonomy): domain Eukaryota; kingdom Metazoa; phylum Chordata; class Mammalia; order Artiodactyla; family Delphinidae; genus Delphinus; species Delphinus delphis. Next base: position 39,547,293 of record NC_082686.1, read on the forward strand.
AAAGGTTGGGGACTGCTGTTTCAGGCTAATGAAAAAGTATGTGAAAGAAAGGCCAAAAATTACACATACACACACAAATAGCATTTGAGGGACAAAAAAAGAGTTCAGTGGGCAGATGGTGGCAAACAGACTATGGTCTAAGAAGGACCCACATGGGTGTGTTTTTATGAGCCATGCGCTAAGTGTGGGCGCTGTCCTGAGGAGATCCAGTGAGCTTAAAAGGGTTTTAATCTAGGGAGCGTTATAGTCAGAACTGTGTTTAGAAAGCTCGATACCTCCAGTGACAGCCAGGTGCCTCCAGTGCAGGGTAACTAAGCAAGCACGGGCCTGGGAGTCTGGGGTGCTCAGCCAGAAAGCTGACACCCAGCAATTACCCTGTCTCATTGTAGGACCCCAAATGATCTGCTGGCCTCTCTGTGGCTCAGTGTCCTCCAATCAAATGTGAGGATTTGAGCTCATTTAATTCCAAATATCTTCTGTCCCCATACCTCTAGCCATTCTGTGACATGTCCTATGGAGGATTTGTATCTATAGATAATGATAAGGTTGCTTAGTACATTAGTCATGCAAGTACAGTAAAATAGTATTTTTATACTGGGTTCCACATAAATGAACCTTGCTAGATCTTTCCATGGAATAAAAGATATCCTAAGAAGTACTGTGAAATAAAAGTATTCAGAAGTCTGACATGTTCACGTTCTCACGTCATAAACTTCCAGGACATAGTTTTCTTGCCTCAGGGAAAGCTTATATAACTTGACTCAACCCCTACACGTGTAATTTGATGAACGTAATTATGATCATCACCGGGTTGTTCAAACATTTCCTTTCTCTAGCTTCCCTAAAGGCTGTGGCACTAACACTGCGAGCTCTTCCTCTCTCTCCCCATCCGCCCTACAGCAGAGCTATCATCCACCCCATCCACAGACAGATGGCTATTCAGTGTCTCAGTTCAATTTCCTCCCATCCCCTGCTCAGGATCTCCATGGATCTCAAAACCCTTGAGGAAACCTAAGCGATGATGTTCTTCAAGAGGCAAAGGATGAAAGGACAAACTCTTCTTCAAACCTTCCAACAGTCCTGGCAAACTTTTACTTGAATGGCTTAGTTTTGTCACAATCACAATCTATCCAAAAATAGCACTTAAAGTCACTTACTGGCATTGAGGCAAATATGTTCTATTTAAGAATGGTCTTCCTTTGACATATGAAACATGGCTGCTAATGACAAGAAGGAAAATCGTGTAAGCTGTAGGAAGAAAATTCAATTTGCCTTAAATGATGGCCATTTGTAGAATATTTCTATCATACCCACAGTAGAAAGCTGTTAACATTTAAAGTTTAAAACTCATACAAAGAGTTTATAGAGGCTCCTTATATTATACAGTGCAGCTTTGCCACCACCAATCTGCTCCTTTGTTCTCACAGATCCAATCTTTGGTGGCAAACCCTTCATTCTGCTCATAATTTGTATCTCTTGCGGGGCCAGAATCTCATTATAAAAACAGCTGAACTCAACCCACAGGTGTGTGCCAGAGACAGATAGTTCTCTTTCTTAATATCCCCCATTAAAATGTCAAAAGTACAGAGAGTATATGTCATTTCCCTGGATGCTTTCCTTTTGTTTCTTTCCATTTGTATGTCCACGGACCTAATTTTATTTTACAGATGCTTACGCATTTTGGATATGCGTGCAGAAATATGAATAATGAAAAAATTCCTTACCAAAAATATTATCCTACTTATGACGTATTGTATTGTGATTAGTGAACACATTAGCATTGAAAGTAGAAATCTATTCTAAAAAATGCACCCCATAGAGGCTGAACAAAGCTTTAAAATGCCCCAGGGAAAAATCAAATTAGAAGCAACTTAATATTTTCCCAGTCAGTATGTCTCCTGATATTAACATAAAGTTTGCAGAGATCTATGCAGCTCTTTTCAAAAATAATGTTGCAGTCTACAAGTAAATGAAACTATATTGAACAGAAAATGTTTATGGACAAGTCTACATTTCAAAACCACTATCTGGTATCTTGATTGTTAAAAAAGAAATTCTTGATACAAAGAAACAGATGATATTCTTTGTTTCATGCCTGGGAATCAGTGTGCTTATTTCATATGTGTGTAAATTTTTTCATTACATGACTCTTTGCTTACAAGTATTTAATCACAGCCACATTTTTTTGGATGAAAAAGCTTATGAAAAACTGCACACGCTATTTCCATGCAATATTACTTTTTAGCAATTCAGAACTATGCGATATTCACACTCTGTGGTGACTTTGGGCTCAATGATACTGGATATTTGGGTGACGTTAACACTGAGTCTAACATGTACAAAAAGTCTAAATATACTTTGGTTCAGTTTGCATTTGGGATTAAAGAATATTACACATGCATACACACCCTTATTTCTAAACAACAACAAAAAAAGAAAAAAAGAAATTGTCTCATACAATCCACTCAAAGCATACCCAGTAATCCCACTGGCATGGTTTTTAGCAGAAATGTGTCTTAGAGACATAAAAGACTTTAACATGGATCATCAGGTGGTTCTTTCAATTTCACAGGAGCTGGGATACTTTTGACATTAAACTTCAATGCCTCTGAAAAACAACCTAAGGGCAAACACTTTATGCAAGAGAAAATTCAACATATAATTTTAAAAAATAAATATTTTGTTACCTAATTTTGAAAAAAAAATGAAAACTATATTAAAAGGAAAAATAGGACCATAAAATGTTGTAGAACCTCTATCTTAAGTCATCTTAAAAATCTCCAGAAAACATATTCTTAGAATAAATACTGATTGAAAACATCCATGTTAAAAGATAACATTTACCTTTTTATTAACCTCAGTGAAAAAAACTGCTACTCCATTCTCAACCTAGAGGGCCCTCGCTCTAATTTTAATTCCCTTCCTCTTGTTCTGTTTCCCATAAAAATAACTCATTGGGTCAGAGGTGAAACGATACGTGTTCCAGTGTTTTCTGTCACTCAGGCATTAAGCATTACCATTATATCAAAAGACTGCCCTCCAGGTATTTTGTTCTAGAGTTGCTCAAAAATGGGCCTTGTGACTCTAAAGTGAGAGTTTCAAGGGGTGCTGTCAGCTGCCCTACTCCTTGGAGGCAGGACAATGAGATAAACCAGGCCTCAATTTCCTCCCACGTGTTTGTTCTAAGCTTCCCAGCAGCGATTACTTCCAGTGCCTCTTAGAGATGCCGCCCAACTCTCTCCGTCCCTGTCTCAGTCGGCCCAGGAGATAGGCCCTCTCTCCCCTTCCTCCTCTTTGCTAAGTTTAATGCTCATTTTGAGAGGGCTTTCTTATGAGAATGTTGCTCCAAGAAGACAGATGTAGATCAGTCATGCAGAAAACATTTACTTTTCAACTACAAGAAGAAAAAGTGTATCAAGTTTACCACTCAGCGTAGTTTTCAAGCCAGTGACATATTTGTCTATGTCTTGACTTAACTACTTGCTTTCCCTACATACACACACACACACACACACACACTTTCTGTAATAACACTTAAGCACTGAGGTCAGTGAATAGACATATTTGAAGCCAACGCTTCTATTGGATGGGATAAGGAGACAGTCAGATTCATTAGGTTTTCTTAATTGAGAAGCCCTACTCAATCCATGAGGAGATATAATGCGAGAAGAGGTAGTCATTGTGATGTCATGTCAAATAAAGTACAAATATTTACTGTCAACTGCTTGCCTCAAAGCTGCAAAACGTTTAAAGAGGACTTTCCTAACTCCATCAAGATACAGACGCAACGTATGACCGCTGTTCCATCATTAGCTGACACTCTATCATTTGCCTAAAGATTTACTGTGGAAATACATTCTGCAACCAAACATAATTCAGTTTTAAATTCCTTTGAAGTACTGTAGCACTTGTGTAGCACTGTAAAAACCTCATGCCATAAATTAGACCCTTTAATTTAATACAGCTGGTCAGCAGCTCCTCCTAAAGTATTATTGCCACGGCCATCAACATTGTCAATAGCCTTGAGTACTTAGTATGTCCAAAACACTGTATTTTTGCCAGGAATACAAACTCCCAGAAAACAGTTTTCTGAATAAAGATCCAAGGTTGGTTTTCTATGTGCCAAATGAATGGAAACTTACTTAAGGAAGAGAGAAAAGGCATCTGACCTTCAGTCAGTGCCTTGCATCAAGCCCTATGCCAAATAATTCATATATATTATCAAAATATCTTTACAACAACCCTAGGAGATGGGTATTAATCAACACATATTATAGCTGAAGTTAATCTCAGGGAGACTTTGAGAATTGCTCAAAGATAACATTGCAACCAGGCAGTAATAAGGTCAAAACTTGAACCCAAAACAAACATAATCCAACCAAAGACCGCATTATGCAAACCTGTGTTGCTTTGGCAATTAATACAATATTTCCAGCAACTCTCTTAACTAGACATGGGAATCTCAATTTATTATACTTCTCTTTAACACATTCAATAGTTGCTAAATCCTTAATTACATTTTGTGGATTTCATATGAATCTTATCCAACTTATGTATACTTAACTAAAAACACTAATTCACAATTAGAAACAACTATGGCAAAGTTTTATTCACAAGTGGAAAGTAAGTAATACATTTGAAATCACAGAACTGCACAGAAAAAAAAAAGATTTCAACAACCACTTAATTCAACCCCCTTATTTTATAAATAAGAAAACTGTACCCAAAGATTGCATACAACTTATTACTAATAAATTCTCTATTAAGTCTATTAAGGACATTTTTTGTTTTCTAATCCTGGGTACATAGTATGAACTTGGTTCATCTAATTTAATCACTTGATCATTCAATTCATATTCCATATTTTTCACATAGAAATGCATTATCCTGAGTATTGGGGAAAACGATGTGAGTTAACTAGATAGGATATATATAGTCTCAGTGGAAAAGGAAGAGATGGAAATTGAAAAGCATGCTGTGTTTGCCTGGGCTACTCTGATATACTAACATACAAAGCTCTAACAATTCTGGTCTCTACTTACACCTCTTCTTTTCATTCCATTCACACTAGTATTTCGGCTTCTCGTTGAACACTCAAGTTCAATTCTTCCTCAGGGCCTTTGCACTGGCTGTTCCCTCTGCCTTAAATAATTTCCCCCTAGATATTTGTGTGATAAGAAGCACTCTTATTTCCTTCGGGTCTGTGCTCAAATGTAAGTCTTAGAGAGACCATCTGTTATCACTCTAAGTAAAATAATACCTTGCATCTCATTATATATATATTGCCTGTCTCTTTCACTAGCAAGCTCCATTGAGTATAGAAGCTTAGACTCTCCTGTCCACTGCTATATTCCCACTACCTAGAACATAGTAGGACCTTAATAAATATCCGCTGCATAAGTCAATGAATGAAACGGGAGATAGATTTGAAGGCCAGATTTAAGATAATGCCAAGAAAATTCTAATAATACTTACTAAAACATTACCATTATCCACACTTTCTATACTGAAATTTGACAGCCTTCCAAAGATCCTCTCCACTCAGTCAGGCAGATTATGGGAAAAACACTGACATGTAGAGTTTTTGCATTTACACAACACCTCACTTAAAACTATTATGGTTATGATACTTTAGACAATCACTCTTACATCTTTCTATAATTTGGGGCTTTTGCTCCTATATTCCAAGTTAAATGATCACTGGGCTGCATATGCTAGTATGCTAAAAGAATTAGGCATTGCATTTATTACTCTCCTGGGACTGATTGTCATGATAGGATTTATTATTGATATATCAAACTATTTATTAAAGCCAGCTAATTCACTGAAGTTTTCCTATTTTCACCCTCCACAAGCTATTAAAAGTATTCACAATGTGCTATCAAATAGGACATTGTTGGTTCTATTAGCATCTTAGGGTTTCGAGGACTAAGTTCTCAGTTCTTGTGGGAAGTCCATAATTACTAATCAAATAAGCAGTATACTTCCCAATTCACCTCTACCAAGGTCTAGGTCACTTGAATATGGATTCCACCTTCCTCTTTAAAGTCACTGTGTATGTCAATGTTGTTCATATTTCTTATCAGAAAGGAGAAGAGAAGGGAGGGATGGTGAAAAGAGAGAAGGGGAGGGGAGGAGAGAAAAGGGAAGGAAAGGCAGGCAGACAAGAAAGAACCATTCTTCTGATGCTGAGAGGGGACCGACCACTCATCACCTCTCACCTGCCCCCTACCACAGGTGACCTACCACAGGTCACCTATCACTGGTGGCCAGCCTCTCCTCACCATAGGATCACATGGGGCACTTATTACAGTGATTCCCAGAGCCTACCTCTGGAGCCTCTGTCTGATTCGAAGGTCCAAATAAGGGGGCTGCAATCTGTGATTTTTAGCAGCACTAGATCAACAATTATCAAACTTGAGCCTGCACCTGCATCCCTGGGAGGGCTGGTTAAAACACAAGGTACTCTACCTGTGAGTTTCTGATTCAGTAGGTGTGGGGCTCGGACCACGAATTTGCATTTCTAACAACTCCCATGTGATGCACATGTTCCTGGTCCTGGAAACCACACTTTGAGAACCATTTTACTAGATTCTTCTTAGAACCAGGTGAGTTCAGAAGAAACATTCATATTTCTTTAAAACTACCATTGGAATGATGGATTGTTTTTTCTCTAATGTTGTAATTATCTCAATTAAGTTGTCATCAGACCATTTTCTGTGAGTCAGAAATCAGATTCAAACACACCTCTCTGTGACCTCTATATAGAGGGAAATAAAGAAGAGGAAGCCCAATCTACTGCTTTGCTTTACTGAGTTAAAAAAAAAAAAATAGCTTAAACCAGGGAGATACAGTCAATAATGTCTGGGTTGTACACTACAAAGAGTTAACATCACAACAAAGCAGGACAGAGAAAGCCATCAAGAGAACACAAAAGGCTTTCAAAGTATGTATTCCTGGGTCAGACTCAGACCTCTGCTATGTCATCACGTAGCACCTCGTGGAATGAGCAAGAGCTAATTTTTAAACACTGATCCAGGCACGCCTATTATTTAGAGATCCAAATTGGGCCATCGGGGCTTAAGGAATGGTGCTTCGCAGCTCAATCCTGCCACTATGAACTCAGGCCAGTTGCATCACTACTTTCCACGAGGAATTTAAGGGGTGTGACTGCATCCTTTCCAACCCTGCATTCCACATGTGACAAAACTGATCCAGCTGTTTGTCTGAAAGAAATTCCTTGCTGTCCTTAAAAATTAAAAAGCGAGTGGATATCCGTCCTCCAGGGGCAAGTCTCCAGCTGGAACCTGGTACAGACGGTTGCGAAACAGAGCCAGTGCCCTGGAGAGCATCTGCTTTGGAATTCTTACCTCGCCATAAGGGGGTTAGCCCCATCTTGCTTTTTGAAATGGCAGATTCTGGATGAAGGGTGCTGGCTTGGCCCAAAGCTCTTGAGAAGTGTTCATCCACTACTGACCCAATGTCTCCCTGGAAATAAGTGAAAAGGACACAGCGAGAGTTAAGGTACTCCATCTCGGCAGGCTGGTCTTTCTCCTCCTCCTCCTCCTCCTCCTCCTCCTCCTCCTCCTCCTCTTGTTTGCTGGGAAGGGTGACTTCCAGAGAGTCCTGCATCTTGCTGTATACCGCTAACTTCTTCTGGGATGGAATAAACAAAACACAGTATCAAAGACAGTTTGTACAAAAAGCATTAACGAGTTAACTTTTCACTAAAAAAAAAAAAAAAAAAAATCTAAACATTAACATATGTTCACAAACTGATTCTTCTTCATTTGCTTTACTCCACCTTCCCCTTCCCCAAACCAGCCTTCTGCTTTCCACCCTGAAAAAAAAGACTTTGCTATTTCAAATTTGGCAAAAAAAAAAAAAAAAAATGTCCATTATCCAATGGTATATTCTCAGACTGTGAAAGGCAGGCTTTTTTTTTTTTTTTTGCTTAATTTAGATATACCAAAAGGAGAGTGACTTTAGAAAAAAAAGAAAAGAAAGTGACAGAGCCCTTCCATTTTTGTTCCCTTTTCTATTTTACAGATTTAATGTACAGCAACATTATAGTTCGGGACGGGGAGGAATGGAGATGGTAGGCCTAACTGTCTGGGGGAGGGGTGGAGAAGAAAAGAGTTTTTCATAAATGAAATACACTAAAATAAAAACAGGAATGTAGCATCTTATAAAAGGATTTGGCAGATGTGCTGAACTCATTTCTCAAAAATCAAACTAAAATGACAAAGTAAGTCTGTGTGAAGATCCATTTTGCATGGAACATATTTTTCAGATGTTCCACTTACCACCATTATCATAAAAGGGGAAAAAAAGGTATTATGATGACTTGCTGAAAATAATACAAGATACTAGCAATGGCTACGATGGCTTTTAAATCAAAATGAAAAAGGTTTGGTAATTTTAAAATGTTTTCAAAACATAAAATCGTAGCTCTAGGAATAGTTTATATTATGACTGATACTCTTTATTACCCCATGTAATCTTTACAGTTCTATAATGTGGTTATCATTACTCTCCATATTTTAAATATGAAGAAGTGAGGCACAGAGAAGTGAAGTAACTTGCCAAAGGTCACAGAGCTTGTAAGTGATGGACCCAGAATGCATAATAAAAATACACAAATGTACATATGTGTGTACATGTATATGTCAGAGGAGGGCAGGGGAGGGATATCTAGTGCGAAAAAAAAATCACCAAAATGTTATGTTTTGTGTTCTTTTTCTGGGTAGTAAGCTTGTAGTTGGTTGTTATTTTCTTATTCCTATTTTTCAATATTTCCAAATATTTTTCGTAGAGCCCATATCATTTTTATAATCAACAACTTTAGTGCAAGTTATATATAAGAAAATAATGCTAAAAAACTATAAAACTCATTATCTTCATGACAAAATGAGCATCCTATCATCTGTATACCTACAAAACCTGACCCTTTGTCAGACCATTTTTCTTATTTCAGAAAAAACTGCATGTTGGAAAGTGAATGTCAGTAGAAAAAAATAAATCATTCTAGAATAGTCAGTAAGCACATAGTTTGGCAAATGTTATCAAAACACATAACCAAGACTCAATGTTTCTAGTGGTAATTACTAGCCCCAAAATCTGTAGCCCCAAATTATAAATGCCTCATTCGGAAAACTGAACCCCAGCAATGAATATGTTGTTCTTGTGTGAGGTAGGGTCTGAAATGTTCAGGCACATTACAAGCTGCTGCTTATTATTTAGGGCTGCTATATATACACACACACTATATGTATCTCCCTTTTTATTTGAAATCTGTGTCAGTATGGTTATCGCTTCTTGATGAATAGATGATTCATTCCCTGTGAGTGAATATGCCTTGCTGATGAATAGGTGATTGTAATGACTGAGTGGTTATAAAATTCTTACAGTCTGTTCTGCTCAGATTTGAACATGGTTATGTTTAACTTCAATAGTAAAAAACACCGTAGTAATATACGTTATGTATAAAATGAAAAGATTGAACTAACTGACCTCTACAGTTACTCCTGGCTTTAAATTCCATTATAAAGTTACATGAATATTACTATTTATTAGTCAAATCACAGTACTGCTTCTCCAGGCACATGTGCATTTACCGAAGTTATACCATTTTAAGCAAATACACACACTCTGCCGAATATTCAGGCATATTAGAAAGAAGCACTGTTTTTATTTGGGAAAAAGATTAAAACTGATCTACAGAGTGGCTTCACTGCCTTAAGTGTTAAGTATTATCTATTAAACCGATTTCTTTTTTCTCATTAACGTCCAGTGCAGCATCAGTTTGTGAGAGTCAGGCTTTGCATCTACTTGTTTAATTTGTTTAATTTTAATGCTTATTCCTTAAATGAAAGAGCCTTGGCTATGTTAATTATCCAAAGAAAGACAATTTTTTTTATTTTATCCCAATTAGCAATTGATTCTTAGATAAAATAAAATTAAAGTTATATATATGTGAAAGATTTGAGAACTGCAAATCAAATGCAAATATAGCCTCCATTTGTATGCAAATGTAGCATAGTATTATGATCAATAATGGTATTAATAAAATTTCTTAATTTTTACATTGATGGCAGTTGAATTTAAACCATAGATTTTCAGTCAATTTAAGATTACACAATTTTCTAAATGCTGCATAATTTTATGTTATTCTTTTTTAACCAATTGCTGAGTAGTTGGATACAAATAAGTTATACATTTTTCACTATGAAATGGGGAAAAATTAAGCAAAATCTTCCATTGTGTCAAAATACCTTTTATGAGTCTATTTTCTAGATGTCAATTCTGTCAACGGATGCATTGATTCCCTATAATCTTTATATTTCCTATATATGTAATATATATCTATATATACACATATGCATTTATATAAGTATATATTGAAATATTCCTTTCAAATACCCGTGGTACTATAAAAATATCTATATTGACTCCTCTATTTAAATACATTTTGGGAGGATGCTTATAAAATATACTTTTTTTCCTCTCTCCCAGCTCTTTGAGGCAGGTCTTCCACTAGTTAAATAAATTTGCTGGAGACCATCAAAAAATAAAAATAAAAAAGGAGCCTATGATACAGCTACCAATGGGCAGGATATAAAGCATATTTCTCACCCCCCTCTTGCATTTTGCATCAATTTTCACAAATTTTAGTGTACCCATTTAAATATTTACGTTTACAACACACAGGAGCATTTATGACCACACCATCAACAGCACTGGTTAAAATAAGAATTCTAAAGCATCCAAACAGCCTGATAGCCTTCTAAAATGGCAACACTGAATTTACATACATTTTTTAAACATCAAGTGTGAGCATGAAGAAAATGGGAACACACAATTTAAACAGCAATTGATCCATATGCTAACATTCACACTATCCTAATCTCCTTCCCCAATGACTCTTAAGCCTCAACTGCCTTCTGTTATCTGTGCTTTTGTGACTGTAAATCAATCCTTTGCCTTTTTTCAAAAAAAACTAAGTATGTTATTTATGTACACTGTTGCCATATTCTGTATTTACTTGGTGTTTGCTCCTTAGAATGAAACTTCCCTAGTGTTATCTTCATTCTTGAAAGTAATATATAAAATTTAAAACTTGAAAATAAATCTCAAATCATCAGAACCCAGATTTCCTGAATCAATGCTGAAAGGCAATGTGGTTCATATTTTTCTCAAAATGCACTATCACACCCTAAAAATAGCCCAATCTGTCCGAAGTATTCATATTTTTCTTACTAGACACTTACGAATTATTAACAAAAATAAGTCATCAGAAGGAATTTCAAAGACTACAATTTGGTTTATTGAATGCACCTTAACTGGCTCATCCTCCATGGCAGAGTAATGACAAATTTCCTTCAGGTAAAAGAACCCTTGAGTTAGATGAAACAGTGACCGAGTTAACAGGCACAGAGTTAAAATTAACTCAGAAAGACTTGAAAGTAGCAGTGTGAAGGAGTCCGCCTAGCCTAGGCAGTGCGAACCATGCCCAAACACCTCACAGCCTGCCATCAGGCACAACAGAAACAAACTCGCACAGGAATGTGCCGGGGAAAGGATTTGTCTGACAAGAGAAAGACTTCCATGTCAGGAGCCAAATACCACTAACTTCCCAAGGCTTAAGCCTACAAAATGCCAAATGATTACTGTGCATATGTGGAAACTTTTTTTCTAAGGAAAAAAAAGTATTTTAATGAATCATTGGATATTTGGAAACAGCTTTTTTTTTTTTTTTTTTTCTACTGGCTATCTTTTCTAAATGCAATGATTCTTTCATCCCGAGAGACATGGTTAGAGCCTGTAAGAAAGGACCACTAGCCCATAGTCAATGCTTCAAAACTATGAAGTCCATAAAGCAGTGTGTTACTCTTTGATCCTATTTTTCCGAATTTACTTGAATAACAGATTTTTTTTTTTTTTTTTCGGTACGCGGGCCTCTCACTGTTGTGGCCTCTCCCGTTGCGGAGCACAGTCTCCGGACGCGCAGGCTCAGCCGCCATGGCTCACGGGCCCAGCCGCTCCGCGGCATGTGGGATCCTCCCAGACCAGGGCACGAACCCGTGTCCCCTGCATCGGCAGGCGGACTCTCAACCCCTGCGCCACCAGGGAAGCCCGAATAACAGATTTTTAAATCTATCCCAGAGAGACTTGAAGTTTTGGTCCTTGGCCTATTTGGAGGAGGAGGAATCAGGTTGCAGGAAGGTGGGTCAGGATAAGGAAGATAGTTCACAGACCTTTGATATATTTTATTTCACTAACTGTCACACATACACAAATATTTTGTCCAAATAATTATTCTCAATGTATATATGCAAAAACTGATTTACTTGGCCACATCATCTAACTAGTAAATGGCAAGGATGGGATTAGAACCTATTTCTGTCTGACAACAAAGCATCTGACAAGAAAACAGACTAAAGAAAATGAGTCTCTATATAATATTTAGTTTAACTGTATAAACAAATAGAAGCCCACAGTCAGCGTGGCATCATATGCTAACTAAAGAAAGTCTAAAGTTATTTATAACACTTAAAAACTAGGGATGTAAACATATCAAAGATATGGCTATTAAATAATGAATGCAGTGCTCTTCAAAATATATGTATATCTAGATGAACCTGCCCTTCTATATCTAGAAATGTGTTGTCCCCTTGGCAAGTCAGATACAAAATACAATTTTTCTGGAAATCCTGTTTTGGAAATGTGAGTGGAGCCAATTTACTAGACACACTCAGACCTCGAGATTCTGTGTTTGTTTGCTTTTTTTTTTTTTTTTTTTATTTTTCTTAACAGTAGGAGGAGCAAACCAAAAATAGTATTAGCTATTTTTGAGCACACCTGCCACTCAATGATTCTGGTCATTATCAAAAAAAAAATCAAACCCATCCCCTCAAAGGATGAAATTTTTCCAGTTTTGAGGATGTTAAAAAAAATGTGCCACAGGCTGAGAATTTCAAAATTTGCATTCCCAAAATGTTTTAAGCAATGATCGCATCATGAGGGTATGTGTTCTCTCTCAAACTGACTGCTTTGAATGAAACAACAGTTTCTGATGTATAAATTTCTGGTATGTTTACATAATCCTATTACTAGATTTAGGGTATGATTTCACTTTTTAAAATTTATCTGTTAGTCATCGAATTGCCAGTTAATTCTTATTTTGTGTCAGTCATTGTGCAAAGGCTCGGAGGCACAAAAATGAAAGTCATAGCAGTTGAGAGAGGCTTGTAAGGAAAATGGTAAAGAAAGAGAACCTCCAGGTTTATCCACATGGCTAATTGTCTAATTTCTCCAAGTAGCTAATATTCAAAAATTTTTAAATGAGAAAAGTAAGAGGGTAACACTAGGTGAATTACTAATTGCTTTTGTTGCTTCTAAAGAAGCCCAGATGGAAAGGGAACACAGTAGAAAGAGAACTGGAATGGTTAAGGGGATTTGACCAAAACTAGTCCATGAATCTGGGTAAGGCATCGAAACCTTTGGCCCTCAGCTTTCTCTTCTGAGGATGAGGAATTCTGACTTCATTATCTCAGAGGTCTCGTCCAACTCTGTAGGCTAATAAGCAACATGCTGGAGCTCTAGACAAACTCACACTTCATTTTGTTTCTTACGTTGGCTGCCTTTTCTGATTTTGCAGGACACTGGTCAAAAAAACCCTACAGATCATTGAAGACTAATTCATTTTCAGACATAGGTCATCTAGCCCAATTCCTAGGAACTAGTTTGGGTACTTCCTTTAGCTATCTTCACAGTAACCAGAAAGGAGGCATCCTTCAAATATCCCCACCCTATCCCCCAAGGACAAGTGTTTTTGCACACTAAAACAACATAGTTTTAAGAGGAAAGGACACCTGTTCGGTTTAGGCCCTTCTTCCTTTCTTTTCTTTCCTTTTTCTTTTTTTTCTTTTTTTTCTCTACTGAAGTATGAGACAAGTGAAAAATAGTTCCGTTATCCCGTTTCAGACCATACTTGTAAATTACTGAAATAAATCTGGTATCCACTGAAATATCTATAAATATGGCATTCATGACTTGCTTCTAGCAACAGACGTTTGGGTCTAATGGTTCAAGTCACTATTAGGGTCTTCCTAAATGAATAGTTAAAGCAGAAAACCAGCTGCTGAAAGACGTGCTTTTTAAAAGAGTCAGTGCAAAGTTTTGACCAAAATTATTTCCTCCACTATCTCTGCCAGAGTCTGAAATTCAAGTATTGGAGAGTTTTAGTTTCTTGAATGAAAATGTTTTTCTAGAGACAATACCTTAAATTGTTATGTATTACTAGATGTATCAGTTTTGAGATTTCTTTTTAAAGCCAGTTGGAAATAGGGCTGATGGGATTCAAGTTAAGTGGCCGGGTTTTAGAATGGCAGTCACTTAACTCTCGAGTTCACTTTAGAATCTGCGTTAGGCATCTTGCGCATAATGTTTTTAGTCTTATTGACAATCCCCTTTGCACAGAAAAACACAAGACAGAAATGTACATACTGCCCAACCGGGTCAACACAGCATCTCTTCTGTAGTTGTCCAAGGAAGCACCGTGCAGGATCGTTCTACCCACTGATCCCCCTCATTTCCACTGTTATGAGTCATGTCCCCATCATCTCCAACTCTGAGATGTGAGACTTTACCAAGCGCTAAGTGAAGTAGGACTTCCTTGCGTTGAATGAAAATATCCTTCACTAAATTTCCACAGAATGCTTCCTTG